>NC_040888.2:9290713-9543213 GCF_900634795.4 Betta splendens
TACCCATATATACACAAATATACCCACATATAAACACACATACCCATATATACACACATATACCCACATATAAACACACATACCCATATATACACACATTCATCTTTTGTATTGTTGCATGTTGTCTAGATTGTCTCGAGTTGGACCAGCATGCTCTGTAATTCTAAAGCATCTGTTCACCTAAAGGTGACCTTTCAGGAACAGCCTGTGGAGCCAGGATCGTCCAGTCACAGGAATGAGCTCAGCTACTGAACAGAGATGATAATCTCTGCCGTCCTGAGGCCTTAACGTCAGCGCGGCTAAGATGGACGCTCATGCTCCTCTTCAGTGCACAGAATAGGGAATTCCAAATTTGACCCATTTGAACACATGTTATATGAGATCGTTTTATATGAGCTGTGGCTCAGAGACCAGACACCTTCCGCCTGTTCAAAGGGCTCTGTCTCTGAGATGCTCCTTTTTGCTGGTCGGCCCTGAGGTGTGGGTGCAGCCGCGCAGGAGGAACCTCCCAGACATTCCTAAAAAGAATGAAATGTTCAGGTGGAACTGACTGTTCTCCTATAAAGACGCTTGCACCAGCGAGCCTTGTGTTGGAAGTGCACTAATTTATACAGTTCCTAGTCATCATTTTAACAAGCACCACTCTACTGAGTTGATACTCAGAATAATGAACCATACTAACGTCCTGCATCACTGTCCATCACCGCTTCACATGCAGGCGGACACGCGACAGCAGTGATTAGTGGAGTTACTGATCACATTCAAACACATTTATATGTCACTCTTCACTCTCACTGTTTGTGTCTGTTGGTAAATTAGCTTATTTTGAGTCCTGTATTTGATTAGTTGAGCTGATGCATGTTGATAATACAAACTGCATTTAAATAAAATAAAGTAAATGAGCATATTTATGTTTGCTTGAGTTTTATCATCTGAGACCAAGTAATGCAGAAACAAAACTCCAAATCACCTCCACAGACGTGATGCTTGTCTCTGTCTGTGTCAGCTCAGCTGAAGCTCAGTTATTTGTGATTTAATCACATGCATGCATGCATGCGCGGGCGTGTGTGTGTTTGTGTGTGGGGGGGGGGGGCGTGAGGGTGGTCTGTTTTCACCAGACTGGACAAAATCAGCTTCAGGAGGAGACGGCTCTGACAGAGAACTGGTCCCAGAAGCCTGACGTCAGGCATGCAGACTGGAAATGCAGGTTTTTCACTGTTCTTTGTTTGTCTTGTCTTCATCAGCATGGAGGGAAAAGAAGCAGCTTCACAGGTGAGAGATTAAATGAAATGTTGATGGAAAGTATAACCTGCGTTGCGTCGGATAGAAGCTAAAAACGTTTCGCTTCAGAAACAGGTCCGTCGGTCCGACTCGCTGTGTGCTGGTGAACAGGACTATGTCGCCAGGCGCAAACTAGTGGTGTTGAAGGCTCTGAAAAACCTGCAGGTCAACTGCACAGAGGTAAGATCGGCTCATCTGCTGCTCATCTCTGAATCTGACTGTGTCTTTAAAAACAAACATAGTTAACACATTGACTGACAATCAGATAAAGAGCTTTACACATACAGTTTAACTACACAGTAAACATGTGTGTTCACGTTGGGCAACAACTGGGCAACAGTTGAAAGGAAGCGCGTCCTTTAATGGAAGAGGCTCCAGTGGAAGCAGGCTCAGCAGGTTTATAGAAGCAGCAACAGACGGAATCAAACAGTATCAGGTTTATACATGATCCAGGACTGACGGGTTGCTGTAGAATCAGAACCGCTCTGTTGACGGCTCTCCTCGTGCGTGTGATCTCCAGGACGCCGTTCCTCACATCGCTCTGCTGGCGTCCGGGGGGGGTCAGAGGGCAGCGGTGGGTCTGGTGGGTTCTGCCTACCAGCTGCAGCAGGACGGCCTGCTGGACACGCTGCTCTACCTGGGAGGAGTCTCTGGGTCCACATGGTACCGGTGGCAGCGGTGGGGTGGGAGGGCTTGTCCCTGTGGCCCTGCATGACCTCTCCTCTCCCACAGGTCCATGAGTTCTTTGTACTATGACCCAGAGTGGAGCTCCAACATGGACGGAGCGGTGGCCCGGCTGTCGGGACCGGGGGTGGAGCTGGAGGAGGCGCTGGGATGGCTGGACAAGAGCTCACAGCAGGAGGACTTCTCCCTCAGTGACATCTGGGGGGTTCTGACCTCTGCTGGGATCATGAAGCAGGTACCACACACACACACGCACGCACGCACGCACGCACGCATGCACGCACGCACGCACGCACACACACACACACACACACACACACACACACACACACACTTCATCACGTGTGTTTCCTCAGATGAATCTGCAGCATCTTTCCGAGGAGGCCAAGAGGAACGCCACCAACCCATACCCTGTGTACAGCGCCGTCGAGAAGCGCTGCTACCAAAACGGGCCAACAGAAGGTACCGACCATGCTGGCACCCGACGCTTTACTGTCATTGGTCTGTAGGTAAAACACTGTGTGGGTCTCAGGGAAATGGTTCGAGGTGACGCCTCACGAGGCTGGATTCACAGAGATGGGCCTCTTCATCCAGACGTCTCTACTGGGAAGCAAGTTCCAGAATGGAACGCTGGTGGAGGAGCGGCCGGAGATGGACATGGTCAGACTACAAGGTGTGTGTGTGTGTGTGTGTGTGTGTGTGTGTGTGTGTGTGTGTGTGTGTGTGTGTGTGTGTGTGTGTGTGTGTGTGTGTGTGTGTTTGTGAGACCTACCACAGCCACGATGCCATGATGACTTAGAGGTTGGTTGACCTTTGACCCTAAGCGTGAGCGGTTCAATCCGTACGCGTGTGTGTGTGTGTGTGTGTGTGTGTGTGTGTGTGTGTGTGTGTGTGTGTGTGTGTGTGTGTGTGTGTGTGTGTGTGTGTGTGTGTGTGTGTGTGTGATCTCTGAATGCATTTGTGTTGTTGTTGCAGGTCTTCTCGGTTGTGCTCTGGCTGATGAGAAGTTCCTGAAGAGCCTAATGCCTGCGTATCTGAACGGTAATCACACTCTCACATGATGCTCAGATCAGACGTCCTGGAGGTGCTGGATGTTCTCTGTGTGTTTCAGTGCCTGGACTCGTGGACAGCGCTGCTGAGGAGTACGTGCGTGTCTACAGTATGCTGGACAAACTGGTGGACCTGACACGAAGCACCATCCAAGACCCCACTGCTCTGGCTGATCTGGACCATCTGCAGAAAATACTGAAAGGTGACGACGACGCTGCTCAGGCTCAGCTCCTACTGGCTTCATTCATCCAATTCATGTCCATGTTGACATTTTACCCCAAGTGATGCTCAGATCACTGTTTATCACTTCTTCAGACATGATGAATCATAACCAGTCTGCGCTGCTGGAGGCAAAGAGTCCAGAGGAACGAAAGGGCCTTTTTCAGCAGTGGAGCCTGGAGCTGGTGGCAGCGGTGGAGAACTGGAGCCAGAACCTGGAGGACGGAGCCTTCAAAACCCACGGTGGGTGTGAAATGTGGCAGAGAATAATAATAATAATAATAATGGCAACGAAACGTTTGATTAACATGTGCTTGTTTGTGGTTTCCTCCAGCCTCTGTTCTCACTAAACAGGTCATTCCTCTCATCATAAAGTGGGAGTGGGGAACAACCAGGAACTTCCTCTACCAATACCAAGGTAAGAACACAGCACCATGGAAACGTATTTAGGTTCTCATCTATTTTTCATGTTTCTATATAAAAGCCGGATATTTATATTTATTATACGCCTGATTTAATCCACCTGAGCCCAGTACAAACAGACCTGCTCTGTCCTAACACACTAGTTGTTCTGAGGCTTCTTGTCATTTAGTCCCTTTAGTCCTTTTCTGTTACTGCTGATTTAATGATGCAGCACATTTGCTTTCCACATGTTGCTGGGCAGATTCCATGGTTCCACCGTGCCTCCACACCAATGAAAGCCTCCACCTGATCGACGCTGGACTGCTGATCAACGTGGCCTACCCTGCGTTCCTGGGGGAAAAGAGAGACATTGACCTCATCATCGCACCGGAGTACAGCGCTGGGAACATCTTTGAGGTAAAGTAGTGGTGAAAAGACCAGTCACTGCTGGGAGGATGCTGCTGGTGAGTGGTGGCAGGATGATGCTGCGTGTGGAGTCGTGAATGGGTCAGAAGACAGTCCACACACATTTACAGACACTGCTGCATTAATGTTGAACTGTGACCACTTCACAGACTCTGACTCTCGCCAGAGACTATGCAGCTGAGGTGAAGAAGCCTTTCCCAGAGATAGACAACAAAGTCATAGAGGACAGAGACTGGCCAAAGGACTGTTACGTGTTCGAGGGGAAAGGGAAGGAGCCCACCATCGTTTACATGCCGCTGTTCAACAGACGCAACTGCAAAGGTCCGTTCCACACAACGACAGCTCAGCCGGGCTGAATGTAATGTAGCTGCTCGCTGTCTGACTGCCCGTGTTCGCTGTTTGCTCCAGATGTGGAGGAGCTCAAAGCGAAGAGGGAGGAGTTCTCCACGTTCCAGCGGCCCTTTTCCCCGGAGAAGATCAACTTCGTGCTGGAGACGGCAAAAGCCAACATGAAGAACAACAGGGAAACTCTGCTGAGGGAGATCCACAAAGCCACTGTCCGTCGCAGGGGACATCAGAATCACAATCAGAAAAAGCTTTATTGCCATGCTCTGTAGAGTGCACTTCAAAGAACTAGGAACTTGTCTTCTTCTTTGTCTTTGATTGGGTGTGATCTTGGATCTTTTTAATCATCTTTATAAAGTAGAGAGGATACAGTCGGAGCTCTGTCTGCACAAACACACATGAATATATAAACCAAGCTTCAGCTGCATTTAAGGTGAAAAATACAATGCAATAAAGAGGATCCTAACAATGACTTTGTTTTGAATTTTCCACCATACATAAATGAATTTATAAGTACAAATAAGAGCGCGTTGTGAGACAGGCCTGAATCTACATGCAGGTCTAGTATACTTTGTTAAACACACTCTAGGCCTTTATTTCCAGCAATTTGTCTGAGCATTTTATTGTGGAACCTCGGAGATCGGGTGGTTGGTTGGATCATGAAAGTGTAGGCCTCTAATAATGTGCTGTCAGATCATCCCTGAGCCACCATCACTCTGTTTATATAACCATTCACCAACATCAGAATGTCAGAATGTCACCTGATGCTGGTTTCTGTGTATCATTACAACAATGCATCTGGTCGGTAATAATACTTGCTGTTATTTCATTTACAACACACAAAGGTCTTCACGGGTAAAGAACTAATGAATAAATATGAATAACCGCTGGGGTTTCTGGGTTTTGGCCGCTGGGTGGCGGTGTCGTGTTGCGTCCTGATCGCGAAGTCTCGAAAACAGAGAAGTAGAATTACAACCGGAAACGAGGAGAAAGCGGACGTAAGTGTGCGGAGGGGAATTTAAATAAGAAACGGTAGATTTGACTTGAAATAAACGCGTTCATCACCTTTAGAGCTTCTTGGAGCTGGGGCTTCTGAGGACCTTCTCTGACTGCACGTTTCCAGGTAGCTTAGGCAGCTAACGTTAGCTGTTTGACGGTTGGTCTATATGGAAGTTACACCAGGCGGCAGAAAGTTTAATCTGACACACGGTGTTTGTCGGTGGAAAATCATCTGCTGAAAATAGTAACAGGCTAACTACCGTCCTTCACCCGTTACCATGGTAACTTTAAGTGTCATCCTAATTGACTTAACTGCTAGATCTTGTATGGCAGTAGCTGGCCTTTAGCAGCACGTGCTAATAGGCTAGCAAATTTACGACGTACTTAATTAGCTGTTAGTAAACACTAACACCAGCTACCCGGGCTCAGTTATATGTATTTATGTTTCTAAAACTAGTTAGATAGTCTGTTTATAAAAGTCACAAAACAGCGTAAACCATTATTACGGAATTAAAGTAATGTCTCTTCTATACCACATAGTGTTTTTGCAAATTATTTGCTGTGGGGATTATTTAAACTCATTGTGCTGTTTCCTGTCAGGATGAGGAGTTCCTCCTCCCTCCTCTCCCCTCCCCCCCTCTCCCCACCCAGCCCCTGTTCCCCTCACCACCTCCTCCTCTCTGACTCACTGTCCTGAACTCGACCTGTCCGTCGTACTCAGCCCTGCTCCCAAGACGGGACATGCACACATAAAGACGTGTCAGAAGAGCAACCGTTCACCCCCAAAGCCCCATCCAAGAAAACAGACTGGAAAAAAGAGAAACGCAAAGGTGAGCAGCCCACAGTGCACGTCGCCTGGAAATGGCAAGTGACCATAAAGCGTCAAACGTTTGTGGAAATCCATAATTTCTGCTTGAGCTAATTGTTGTTGAAAACTACGTGTGATGACGTCGCCCTGATGGTTGTGCATGTGTGTATGATCTCCTGAAGGTGTGTTTTGTAGAACCAGTGGCTGTCAGAGTTACAGCAGAGCCTCATGTCGCAGTGAGCAGCGATGCCTTGTGTCATGAGCCATTCAGGGGTCAGAGGAAGAGCAGAGGATATCACCATGGTAACCAGAACCTGAGACTGAGTGTATGGTTAAATCGAGGCATAATAGTTTAACAGTAAATTCATTTGAGAAAATTCATTTGGTAGTATTTATAATTCATTTTTACCCAGTAGTGCTGATGATAAAAGCAACAATAAAAGCATTTTTTCTACTCTCCTCTGACTTGTGAAGTCTCCAGACAGAGCAGATCAGTGGAGCCTCCTGCTGCAGAATCTATTCAAGATCCAGGCTATCTGGAAAAGGCAGAGATGAACACCACTCTGGCTTTGAAGGCAGAGCTTCAATCAGTGCAGGTTAAATAGTTGGTTATCACTGTGATATTACCAAAGCAATCGCCCACTAATTACTGAGTTAATCTGTCTGTCCGTGTTGTTTCTCAGGGAGCAGAGTTTAACCCCCAGAAGGCCATTAAGGAGACATTGCAGAGGTCAGAGAAGACTAAAAACCTGATCAATATCAGAGCTACTGAAGGTAACGCACAACTACCCTATCATTTACTTGGAACAATAGTATTTAGGTCTGCTGAGTAAATGAAGCACAAACAAGTATCCAGTAATACTGGTATTGTTTCCACCTTTATAATTTGTCATTCTATCATATTATTAGTAAATTATCAGTCAAGATGGCTTTTATTTAAATAAATGAAGCTTTGCTGGTTTATTGTTGTCAGTAAATCTGTACACACTAGAAATGCAGTGACAGTCTTACATCATGTTGCAAAACATCAGTATGTAACCTTCCATGATTATTACTGTTATTTTATGTGTGTTTCATACATTGCCAAAAGTATTCACTCACCCATCCAAATATTCGGAATCAGGTATTCCAATCACTTCCATAGCCACAAATGTATAAAATCAATGAGCTAGACATTCAACTGTCACCTGTTTTATAAAAATGTGGAAGCATGTAGGAACAACAGCAACTCAGCCACGAAGTGGTAGCTGATGGAGCGGGTCATCAGATGCTGAGGCGCATAGAGCAAAGAGGTCGCCAACTTTCTGCAGAGTCAATCGCTACAGACCTCCAAACGACATGTGGCCTTCAGATTAGCTCAATAACAGTGCGCAGAGAGCTTCGTGGAATGGGTTTTCATAGCAAAGCAGCTACGTCCAAGCCATACATCACTAAGTGCAATGCAAAGCATGGGTTGCAGTGGTGTAAAGCAGAGTATACGGCACATTACGGTAATACTGTGTAGTCTTGATGGCTAGTTTTATCTTCAGAATAATATGTAAAAAATACCTGCAAGCTGAAATTTAAACAATTCTAAAAGCACAACGATTTGAAGTTGTTGATATTAATACAAGCACTGTACTATCCCCCCCTCTCTGTCTGTCTTGTTTGTTGATATAGTTGTGAACGTCTCTCGCTCTCGGCATCTCTTCACCTCACTGATCAGCGTCAGTGTGGAGCAGGATGAGCTGATCAGCCAGGCAGTGCAGGAGAGGCTGCTGCTGGCCCCGTCCCAACACCACGACAGGACAGCAGATGGCCCCTCGCTGCTCCCCTTCATGACCCCCGGCCTGTTCAGACAGAGGCCCCTCCCACCAGATGAGGAGCCCGTCGACTCCGACCCTCGCCCATGCACCTGGCCTGCACACTCAACCTTTGACCTCTACAAACGACAGAGACGCTGGGAGGCCACACCCTGACGATGGATGTATTTTACAAACCGAATGCTTGTCTCAATATTTAAATTATGGTCATCTGCTTAACTCCTATAAAATTAGTTTTGTCTAATAAAATCTCTATAAAATATTAGGTCTGGCTTTCATTTTAGTATTGCTCTTTCTCATGTTTAACCCTTCACAAGTACCATTTTACTTCTAAACCTGAGTACCTAAATGTGTTGCTATTCATCTTGACACTGAGTAAATATGTGTAAGTTTTGTGATTAAGAAAAATCTACTCAGTATTTACAATTTATGACTTTTTAAGAATGCAAAGTATCACAATCGTACAGCTGCTTGCTGCTAGAGTGGCAGCTGTTAAAATACTCAGCGGTACCTTTGGTACTACTCTGTTCAGAGCTTCACTGGGGGAAGCCGAATAAGTTGCACATTGATGCTTTAGGTGGATGTGAGGTTGTTATTGTGTTGCTATCTGTCACCAAAATCAAACTGAAATTTTCTGTCTGGGTTTTCTCATTTTTATGCTGACAACCAAGAGATTATGACTGGAAAATGTAACTTTCATACAGATGATGAGACAAAGATAATTTATTACTGACCCTGAGTTGAATGTAACAATTGCTCACACTGTTTTCTCGTTACTGTACACTCTAAACTATTCATCTTCATCTGCAATAACTTTGTAGTATAAAATGAAAGTCACAGCGGTTTGTGAGGAGGACAGTCAATAGAAATTGAGATCAGAAGAAGAGCAGAACAAAGTAGGAGAAAACTGAGGCTGTTGTGAGAAGCAATCCCATTAGGTGGCAGCAGAGCAGTAGAAGAAGAACGCAGCGCGGTTCAGCACCGCGACCCGGAAGTTCTTTTCAACTTTATATCCCACAATTCCTTTCACCGTCTTCCTCTTTCCCTACCGCAGCAATGTCTAAGAGAGGTATGAAACTCCACTTGTACAATCAACATTCATCTGCGCTTTTCACGCTGTACCAGCTCCTATATTGTTCCTGGTATTTGTTTAAGTGGCCAGGACTACATGCACGTGTGGTTATTTTTTTAAAATATGAAAACGGTCACTGTTTCTGAACGGTAGCATTTATACTGGCTAGTTGGCGGTAGCCATGTTTCGCTGTTAGCACCATGAAGCAGCTAGCGATAGCTCCATGCAGCGATGTGGCTGCAGTTAAAGACGCCAACAGCGCGGCCGTTTTAAGTCTGGCGTCCACGACCAGATAAGAAAAGGTGAGACGTTCAGCCGGAGCCACCAACGTTAGGTTCAGGCCAACGTGGATTGAAAAGTAGCTACCGAATAACCTACCGGTACTAACTACTAGGTCACTAAACGTGGCGACTAGTTGAGTTGACTCTGCGTTGATTCTCCTATTCAGGCAGGTCTAAAACGTAACGTTGAGTTTTTGGGCAGTGGTTTGAGGCCTTCCGATGCTCAGCGTCTAAATCATCAGTTTAGCCCAATCCAGATAGTTTACATTTACTTGGTGCCAGCAGATGTCGGGCTGTAGTTAAACATACACTTGGAGGTTGCATGTGTTCTCTATTGAAAAGTCTGTTTAAGTTATTTAAGTTATTCATGAGCTTGGTGCACTCATTTGCTTCAAGCTGTACCAACACATTGGTTCAGTGTTAAATGTTTAATGCACAGCTATGTCTAATTGCTGTCATATCTCCTGGTTCTCATCCCTGGTGACAGAATTTATCCAATACAAGACCTCTTTGTGACTCTGCTTATGAAGTCATGTGTGTTTTCCTTCAGGACGTGGTGGTTCATCTGGAGCCAAGTTCCGCATCTCGCTGGGTCTCCCAGTGGGAGCGGTCATCAACTGCGCTGACAACACAGGTATGGATGTATATGCATGCTTTAAGTGATAGCAGATGATGTTTCTCCCAAGTAGAAGAAACAAAACTGTTTTTTACTTGCATAGTGTTTGCACTCTGCCAATTTTGATCAATGAGGATTTGGCTCTTTAGGGCGATGCAAATGTAGTTCATGCTGTTGTGCTCAAGGACTTTGTAGCTTCTCTACAAAATCATCAGTTTTTAGTAATGCAGACATTTTGTATGGGTATCATGTCAGTGATGCATCCCTCTTTAAAAGCACTTGCTTTGTCCTCTCAGTGGCTCGGTGAGTTGTCGTAGAAGGGAATATTACACTCGTCACTGTGGGTGAGACGGCAGGCTCTGCTGTGTCTGACTGATCTCAATCAGTGACGAGACAAATGAAATGTAGACCTGAACCGTTCTGTAAGGTTTCATACTTGCTGTTAATCTTTGCCTCCCTTTATCCTTCAGGTGCCAAGAACCTGTACATCATCTCTGTGAAGGGCATCAAGGGGCGTCTGAACCGTCTGCCTGCTGCAGGAGTGGGTGACATGGTCATGGCCACAGTCAAGAAAGGAAAACCAGAACTCAGGAAGAAGGGTGAGTATAACTGGCAGATCTGTGCATGTGGTTCATTCACGCTTATTGGTCAGGATGTAGGCTAGAATTGCACACTGTAACAGGTTACACTGTTGCATGTATACCTTTAACCAAACTCTCAACTATCTAAGTCACTTGTTCTGTCTAGTTTAGCTAAGTTCAATCATGCGTTGTGTCCGTGTTCAGTGCATCCTGCGGTGGTGATACGGCAGCGGAAGTCGTATCGACGAAAAGATGGCGTCTTCCTCTACTTTGAAGACAATGCAGGCGTCATCGTAAACAACAAGGGAGAAATGAAAGGTGAGTGTAGGCACTAGAGGTTTTCCAGCAGAGAAATGGTCTGTCATAGTGAAATTAAAGCCTGTATCTTTATTAGTAGCTTATTCATGCAATGATGACTAAGTTGTCTTGATGTCTTCACACTACTACAGGGTCACTGTAGTTACAAACTGACTCTTCCCTTTCAAAAGCACTTGCTTTGTCTGCTCAGTGGCTCAGTGAGTCGTCGTAAAAGGGTAAATTAAACTTGTTACTGTGGGTGAGATGGCGGCGATCAACTGTAGCTGACTGGTCTCAATCAGTGACAAGACAAACAACTCCGATGTCTGTTCCACACCACCACCGTTTGGTTTGTTCATGCATTGTATTGCATTTCAGTGTTGGAGCTAAAGGAACCCATGTACTTGTGTCTGCAGGTTCAGCCATCACAGGACCAGTGGCCAAAGAGTGTGCTGACCTGTGGCCCAGGATCGCCTCGAATGCTGGCAGTATCGCCTGAGCTGGACCCTGGATTGTTTTCAATAAAAACTGTTGTTAATCAAATAGACTAGTCAGTGTTTTATCTGTGGAGGAAACATCCTTTGAAATAAGTAGATGATGTGGTGAAATCTTGGAACATGCTGATCTGAGACGTCCTATGATCATACCCACCACTAGATGACGCACTGGCCTGACTAGAAACATGGAAGTTTTATTTGACAAACTACAGTTCACATGACGCAACTGGAACAATTTACAGATAAAAATATAGTTGTACATAAAGATGTAAACATGTTAAGCCTGAGTACTGAAAAAAATCCCTGAGGGACTGAAACAACAAAGGGCTGGATGTTTGCAGGTGAGATGTAGTGAAGCTGCAGAGGTCAAATACTGAGAATTCAAAACCCAACAATGACTATACCTGCACCATAAACTCAGTTTATCTGGTGTTATTTGTGTCTAATGGGAATAAAACACAACTACGTCTGCCAGGGGTCGGTTTACAGTTGAGATGGGTTTTAGTGTGGCAGATGGTTATGGACTGTGGAGTCGCCCAGAAGTAACCGGTCAGTGCAGGTGCATCCAGCTCTGGGTCAGTATGTTGGTGCCCTCGAGTCCAGCAGAGGAAGGAGAGCAGACAACAAGCTAACGTGCATGAAAACTGGCTGCACAGCAAATCCAAGAGCTCAAACAATATCTGATGCTGCCTGCGGGAATGTGATGTCTGTCTCCTTGCTGCTAACAACAGGGATGCATGCAGATTATTCTACTGCCACATGTCCTGCTCTCTGGAGACAAACGGTCAGGTTGAAATGAGTTACTCTTAACCAGCTGCATCATCACCATGATGCTCAGCTCTACTCTGACATCTGACGACCCAGGACCCATTAACGCTGTTAAACTGGAGCCTACATATCCCAGCATGTCAGAACCTTTTCCAGCTCAATCAGGACAAAATTAAAGTTTTAATCACCCGCCCTTAAACAGAGAAATGAAAATAAGAACCTCAAACACATTCACTAAATCCTGGTCCACAAGTAAAAAAAACCTGGGTGATGTTTTTAGTCCTAACTTTGAAACTCATATCAGAACCATAAG
The DNA here is from genome assembly GCF_900634795.4 of Betta splendens. Lineage (NCBI taxonomy): Eukaryota > Metazoa > Chordata > Actinopteri > Anabantiformes > Osphronemidae > Betta > Betta splendens. The sequence continues at coordinate 9,303,155 of NC_040888.2, forward strand.
CACAAATGCATTCAACCACATTTAAACAAGTTTCTCCACTCCAGTGAGATCATTGGTGAGTTACATGTTCTACAAACTCACTTTACTGACGAGGATCAGACAGAGACACATCACTTATACCTGATGTTTGGTTAGTGAGGTCGGAGGAAGTTACAGGAGATTTAGACAAAGACATGTGGACTACATCAATTAACGTACTGGGTCACAGCAAGATCTAAATCTACGTTTGTATATATCTACTTTTTATAATTACACTGCTGGAAAAAACCTGAACTATAGAGAAATTATTTCGCTGCAGAAGCAACACAACATCCGTGAACAGACTGGGCTGCTTGGACCAGTGAATTTCACATCTTATGGGATGAGGTCCAGCCTGGGTTTGAACCTCCCCCCTCTCTCCCTGCTGCCCTCATCACTGGGGGCTTCGGTGCTGGTGCTGGGTGTCGGGTCCACCTGGGGCTGCTGCTCACAGGTGGCGTGGGGGTGGGTGTGCCAGGTCCCGTCCCGGTAGGTGCAGTAACAGACCGTCAGCTCGTCGATGTTCACACGCTCCCCAGCTGGGATCACCCTGTTCCCAGCAAAGCAGTTAGGACCTGGAACAACAGGAAAGACGGCTCGGGACGATTCTGCAGGGATTCGTGGTCCTCGGGGGGTAAACCCGTGGTCAGTGTCTGTTTCTGATGTTAAGGCAGCTATGAACAGATTCCATGGAACCTCCTTTGAAGATGTTCATTGTCCAATAAGGTAAAATTTATTAACTCTGGTCATTTTTCATTTCCCTACTATATATATGTAGTATAATATTATTAGCAAAGGGTTTCATTTTTGCCTAAAGCTTTGAACATGATCTGCATCCCTCATTCACAGATGGAGGTTCCTTGATTTGGCTGCTACCTGTGAAACAATTAGCAGCGCCTGTCAGCAGGAGGACAGGAAGCACACTTAATCTGCTGCCAGACCCCACCGTGCTCCATAAAGCACAGCTGACAGGAGGAGAAGGAGGGGAAAAAAAAGAATCAGTGACGCAACGAACCAAACCATCTGTCCCACTGTCCGTCCAGCAGAGGAGGTGTAAAAATAGACACTACAACTAAAGCACAAGGGAAAGTTCACTGATGTTCATGAATATGATGCTTTGGTCGCAAAAGAGCTTTGTCTGTCCACTGCTATTTCCCTCACACACACACACACACACACACACACACACACACACACACACACACACACACACACACACACACACACACACACACACACACACACACACACACACACACACACACACACACACACATCTGAGGCCAGAGGCCTGAAAGCATGTGACATAACAGCGAGGCTGTAAGCTGCAGGGTGTAGGAGGTGATGTAACCATATCGTCGTGTGAGCTGCCGAATGCAAACAAACAGTCGGGAGGTGAGGAGCCAGTCAGAGACGGTCAGCGTGGATGAGAGGGTGATGCCACGGCTCACTGCTACTCACAGTGTCAGACAGTCCACACTCACTGATGCTCCTGAAGCCTCCTGGCCTGCTTCACCTGCTTTTAAAGGTCTCCCATACAGTCGAATCATGTGAGTCTGTAACTAAGAAGCTCAATGCACTTCAAAGAACACAGAGATGGTCATGAACCAGTAGAAAGCCTCATCGTCAACGTGCTTCACTGTGAATGATGCCGGTTGTGCTTCCTGGGACCATGAATGACCCCAACAGACATAATGGACTGCAGAACTTTGACCTCGTGGAGCGGGTCTTACCGGTCCTGCAGATGGGGCAGCAGTGGTTGGCTTCGTAGGTGGGGTTGACGCAGTGAGGGGCAGGGCAGTCTGAGATGCTGCAGTAGACCTCCCTGTTGGCCTCGCAGCGGCAGCGCTCGCACCTCGACAGCTGAAACGCAACACACACACAACATCCGTGTTCTCACCTTATTACAGTAAACTAATCCTAGGGTCGCTTTGACGAGTGCCTGGATCACATGCGGCCAGTCTCCGTCACCAAACAGCACAAATACATCATCAGTTACATAAACACAGTCCTCATGTCCCCACTAAGCGCGCGGCCACATGTCAACATCTGTTTATTGAGACTACAACCAAATGGACCCGTGTTATTTTTTACTGAGTTCTGCCCCTTTGTGCTCAGACAGGCTCTGAGCCCAAACCACCTGACAGGAGGAAACGAGCCCCGGTCCTGACCCAGATGCTCTGTTTGTGTAAAACCACTCCATTTGGGATCAGCTGGGTTTGGGTGTTGGTGTTATTTCCTGGTCTTTGTGATTGAGGAGTGTGAATTATTTTAAGTGTAGGTGTTTAGGTGATTTAATTAAGTAGTTTGTTTACCGACTGCAAAAAGTTCATGTGTGTTTATTCAGTCAGAAGCTGGATGGAGTGACTTCTTTAGTTTCTGGCTGAACAAACGGCAGAGATCAGGTTCTGTGTCACAAAACCTGTTAACGGCTGTTAACGTTTAAAATAAAACCCAAAGCAAAAAGAGGGTTTGACCAACAACATCATTACAACAACGTTATTAAGTTATTTTAACGTCATGAAACGGTTTTCAAAGCTTGAAGCGTCATGCTGAGAAACAATACATTAAAAAAACATATACAGCATATTTAGTGCTAGTAAATGCTTGTTCAGAGGTTAAGCCCACGGTTTGACTCTATTAACAGACCGCAGCTCAGGTGCGCTGCTCTGCACCTGAAGCTGCGGAGGAACTCTCTCTCTCTCTCTCTCTCTCTCTCTCTCACCCTGAACTCCTCCAGGAGCCGGTAGGTTTTGCCTCCGTAGACACAGACCCGGGCCACCGCCTCGCACACCGGACAGCACGCCTTGTACCTGATCCGCGTACAGCGCGGGTGGATGCGGGGACACTTGGGCCGGACGCACACCGGACCGTCCACGGTGCACGTGCACGGACACGCCGTGGGACTCGGGTAGTAAACCTCCCCGATGCCGTAGACGAACCCGTGGTCGTCGATGCACCACTTCCCGCGGTAGTCCCCGAACTCGTAGTCCAGGTCGCTTTTGGAGGAGTACTCCGCGACGGGTCCGGGACCGTGCGCCAGCCGCAGCATCAGGACCAGAGCCACGGGGAAGCAGCGGAGCCGGTGCCGCATGGTGAACAGGTCGCTGTCTGCCGCGCCGCCGCGCTCCGGCAGCTTCTCCACCGACCGGTGACGCCCACACGCGCGTCAGTTAGAGACGCGGTGACCTGGACCCAAAGCACGAGGGGCTCCAGCTTCCACGGAACAATGTCTCTGCTTCATCCAGAAGTGAGCGGGGGTTTCCAGTGGAGATGATGTCATCTCCATCGCCATTAAGCGTGTGAATCTTCTAATTATCACTTATCCTTATACTTCGTCAGGACAGATCAAATTTAACGTCCCAGAGGCCAAACTAAGCAGAAGGTTGATCAGGTTGCTAACTTTCACTCATTTACTGGCAGCTACCTAAGTTTTCAGAAGTTACAGGTGGGATGAACTTATTCTAAATGTCCAAAGGAAATCATTAAGAAAATGTTCAGCAACACCCGCTGGTACAGACAGAGAAATCACCTTTATTTGATAGATCAGACAGTACAAAAGAAAGATGCAAAAAACAGAAGCATAGTCCTAAAAACGGGTTCAAGTAAGAAACAGTCCTTTAATGCCTAAGACTGAGGTTGGGTGAGGGGGGGGGAAGCGTCTGCTTCAGTTAAACGCATGCTGTGTCACAGGAAATGCACTCGTTAAAAAGAGCCTTGCGTCAAAGTAGCTCACGGACTAAAGGCTGAGTTCTACAGATGTGATTACAGGGAGCAGACATGGAGTCTTACACTACAATAATACAGGTCATTTCATCTACAGACTTAAAAAGCACCTTGGAGACGTGCTGTCACCTCGTGGTTTACATCTTAACGTCTTCTCAACACTGTTGCTCTGCCTCAACAACTACTAGCAGGATTATTGATTGGTATTAGTTTAACATGCAGAACATCAGTGCACAAGTAAATCAAAACGTGGCTTCCTCCAACCTTAAGTCCTTGGACACACGCCACCATGGCATTCGACTCGGAGAACAGCTTTAATATATAGGCTGAGGTTGATTATATTCATCTAAAACTTTGCTATAGGTCTAAAAACACATTAACAGTAGTAGTCAAACGTGTGGGGTGAGGAGAGGTATATGACACCTGTCGAATCCGTTGGTACAAACTCTACACAGTGGAAGTTTTGAGGTTTACATTTGACTTGTGTATGAAAACACAGGCCCAGTTCCCTGGTGTGTTAAGCCTGTGTTGTAGAAGGCTGAGTTCAGACTGACAGTCATCCTGCTGCACAGGAACGTCTCACAGTAGAACGGTGATGACATTTAGCTCCTGGTTTGAATGAATGAATTCATTTGATTATTTAAAGTCAGGGCAGAACTGTGTTTAGTCCCTTCCTCTAAGACCTGTGTGCTTGCTGTGTTCCACCTCATCTGACTTAAAACGCAGCAAGTGGCTCAACTCTAATCTGACAAAGCTTTGATACAGATCTGGGATAAAAGTTTGGCGTCAGTAGTGATGTTCTGAACGTGGACCGGACTGGGCCCAGCTGGATGTGTGAACCTGATAATGTGTCCTGTTTGAAGCTTGAACACCGTTCAGCCACAACGTAAAACACAGAAGTGGATCTGCAGTCATGCAATGACAGGGATGGGGCAGATTGGCTTGTTTCTGACAGCTGGAGCACAAACGCGACCGGGTTAAATGTTGGACTCTTTGGTGACACGTCCTCGCTCACATGCTGAGTGCAGTTGAAGGAAGCATACACAAACTATTCCCCATGACCACACTACAGATCACTGTGAAGGAGCAGCACAGGGTGGACGCCTACAGCTACTGTGTGTCATTACATGTCATACTGTGGACCGCCCTGGTTGGGGGCAAGCGGCTCTTCTAAGGCAGGTGGAAGTGGTGGTGCGTTCTGGTTGGAGTTAGACGGACTGGGATTGCCTTCCTGGACCACTGGGGGTTCTGGGGCTGCTGCTCCAGGGCCATCGGAGGGTGGGGGGGGCATGCTACTGTTGCTGCCCTCATCACTAGGGGCACTGCTGCTAGGAGTGCTGCTCTCCCTGGGGGGCTCAGGACTTGGGACTGCTTTGTCAGAGGCAGAAGAGGGGGGGTCAGATGAAGGAGGTGGCGCAGACTGGGGGTTGGAGGAGGGCTCTCCGGGGGCTTCATCTGGAAAGACATTAGGAGTCTGATCAAATACATGAAAGCATGACCTTAGCTTTGTCATTAGCAGCAACATTCTAAACGAGAATCACTGCACCTAGACTGGACAAAACCCAAAACACTGAATAACGCCGTATACAGTCCTGCTGTGAGGACTGGAGGAGTGAAGCTGAGGTACCTGTCTCCATTGGTGAGGGCTTGTCGTCCTCCTTGGTCCCTGAGGTGGGGCTGCCTGTGCCATTACCGGCGGCGCTGCTCTGTTCCGTTTTGTTTCCAGCAGCTTCCTGTTGCTGCTGCTGAGCCTTCTCCGCCTGCTCAGCTGCCTCGCGCTCTCTCTCCTCCGCCCGGCGCCGCGCAGCCTCTTCGGCGGCAGCCATCTCTGCTGCGAGCTTCTCCATGTCCACCTCCACCTTCTGACTGCACAGCTGGGACAGAGCAATGCCTTTAACATCCTCCCTATACTTAAGTGAAAACCTTAAGTAGAAAATATCTAGTAACTTTCTCCCTTCATTTCTTCCCATCACTACTACAGTGCTCACTACACTTTCAGCTGTCTGTAGGTGCAGCTTACCCGCTTCAACTCAGTATTGAACGAGTCTGTGGTCTCCAAGAAGCGCCTTTTCTTGTCCTGATGTCGATCTTCAATCTGCAGCAGTTCTGCCTCGAGTTTCCGCTGTAACACACAAACACAAGCTCCTGTCAGGTCTGCCTGTCGTCTATATACAGCACACGAGACATGGATACTCCCCCAGCGCTTGTGAACCCACCTGGTGCACCATCAGAGACTGAACCTGTCTTTTGAGGACCTGCATGCGAGCTGTGGTAACTACTGAACGCACATCAGGAACCACAATCTCACTGAGGATGTCGCTGATGAGCCGGTGGTTCCTCTGGAAGCGAGCGGCTGCTGTGTGCTTCACTGAGAAGCCATCATCGTAATCTGAACAGAGGAAAGAAAGGAGGATGGTCAAGAGCCATGCGCAAAGAAGGGACAATCAGTCCTATACTTCAATCTTAAAATGACATTTTCAACCATTTACATTAATGAGATAAAGTCTAATTTGTTGTTTCCTCTAGAAAAGGACCAATTCCCAGAATGACTTTGACTCTAATAATGTTCACAAATTTGGATTAATATAAAGGGTGAATGTGTAGAACCTACCGTCGGGGTCTTCAGCGGGCTGAATGCTCATGTACGGCTCTCCTTTATCCATACGACTCTGCCTCTGTCGGCTCTCCTCCTCCATAGCGGCCTCAGCCCGGTTCTTGGCGTTGACATAAGCCAGGTAGGCCGGGGAGTTGTGGTAGGCCTTTAGTGAGTCATTGTATTCAATCTACAAGGGGCAGAACAAACAGTGACATTTTTAAACATGCACCAAATGGTTTTTGGCAGTGATGGCTGATGTCTCTGAATTACTGACCTAACATGACTGGGCTGATAATTGAGAAACGCAAAAGGTTAATTTAACTGTTTTTAACCTATTTTCAACAGTCCCATCAGAGCCCAACAGCACTGACACCTATAAAACACAAACTTGTAATGTCTCCTGCTAAGTTATTTATAAGAGCTTGTAATATTAGACCAGAAAGGTCCCTGTTCCACAGCTAAGTTAGTTTTAATGCTGTTATGCTTAGCTTTAACCTTGTGTGGTCAATGTGCCAACATAGACGTGTGACTATCTACAGCAACATTAGGATCGATGCATCTTTGATTACTGAATCGTTTTAACGAACAAACGTCACACACACCAGGTGAACAGATGGAGACTAAGATGCACCGAATGTGCAGATGAAACCTGTTAATCTGGTGACTCACCTTCTCGGCCTCATACTCGTTCAGGTAGTCCTGCTTCTCCTCATCTGTCAGGTCCCTCCACATCCCTCCAATGATCTTCCCTATCTCCCACAGCTTCAGGTCTGGGTTGGAGGCCTTCACTTGGTCCCATACCTTGAATATACAAACACACACGCACGCACATATGGGATCATACGAAAAACAAAAACAAGCACTTACAGGGAAAGCCCAGTTACTTGAATTCCATTATTCAGGAAGTGAATGAGATAAAATTAAAACTGGACTTGGATTTCTGAAATACATTAATTTTTCACTAACACAGCCTTGAATGTTAAATAGTGCAAGCAAGGAGGGAAATAACCAAGCAAGGAAAACAAAAGCAGGAAGAGATCATGCATTTAACTGCTCCTGAGCAATGAAAACAGGAGTCTTCAATAGGTAGCCTGAGAGGTGGTGATGTAGGCGTCATGGCTTGGCTGTTTCCCACCCTCAAACCCCTGCAGCATTTCAGGGGATGGGAGGACAAGCAGTAAAAGCAGACACCGTGGATGGGTGTCTTACCTTCCTGCTTACCTTCCGGCTGTACCGCATGTAAGGCATCAGTGGCTTGTCTGGAGGTTTAGGAGGCTTTGGGACGGTAATGCCTGAGGAGTTCTGTGGACAGAAGTGGGAAGAGAAGGGGACAAAATGTGAATGAGAGGACAGAAACATGTGAATGAAGTGACAAAAGGTTCACACAGAGCAACATACAACAGTGATCTGATGACTGTGAGGATCATGTAAAGGTCAACTCAAACATGGAGGTACACTTAAATGGCCCTGAAGTTTACAGCTGGAAAAAGCACATTCATATGTAGGTTTGGGCTGAAGTAAAAAAGGCTCAGCGCTACTCGTCCTCGGCTGCAGCAAATGTGTAGAAGCCACTCAGGAGAATGGGCCAATGGTTAAAAGCACATTTCTGGATAATAAACATTAGGAAAACACCTATACCATCCACAACTTTATACACTGGAGGTGAACAGGTAAAAGTACTGTCAGTTTCAAATGATCATTCAGGGGTGACTGTGCTACAGTCAAGGCCAATGTGGCCCAAAGTCTGCAATTAAAGCTCAATCAGACCTGCTTAGATGTAACTACACGTCTTACACAATGAGAGAGTGATTTAACGTTTCTGTTCATTATTTTACCAGATCCTCACTAGGTTTTTATATGTTAAGACTGACTTATGTTGATGGGAATGAAGGTCTCTTGATCACTGTTTAGGTGCATTTTATAGTAACCTACTATGTCATTGGACACAAGTTTCCATTTAAACTAACAGAAACTAGCAGGTAAATCAAAAGATTGTTGATGGGCGACTCAGAGTGGAGTCATCAGTAGGTTTGGAGACTAAACGGGATGAGGAAGCAGTGGCATTAATGTGACCTGCACATCTAGCTCCACAATGGAATGCCTGGCTCAGGAAACCACCACAGGCCAGTTAGCTGCTGTACTGAACCTCTAACACAGCACAGAACAGATGCTTTGTGACGTCTTGCACTCTCCAAACTCATGTGTGATAAACTAGCTGTAGTAGCAGCTCACAGACCACTTCAGTAGAGTAGGAAAAGCTGTGACTCACCTATACACAGAAAACTGGGGTCTAACTCTCTGTGGTAAAAAGGCTGGATCCTCTCAAACCATACATTACCATCACTTAGTAAAGACAAATGTGACAGTGGGCATTTAAAATATTCAAGTGTTCTGTTATGTGATGGTGACTTGGGGGAAGGAGATGGGCATCATTATCTGATTTATCATTACTACTGTGCATCTTTTCTACGTGAACATCTAAAACATTCTCCCACAGGGTCACACAGCTCCACTGAACATCACTTAGCTCAGAAAGAAAAGAACAATGTTTGTTGTATTTCTTTTAGTCTTCAGATTTTTCACTGCCATTTTTAAATTGTTTTTGAATTGAAACAATGAATCCATAACACTAGGATACCTAGGATTGATGGGCAGGACCTAAATTTAAAAGAATATTAGTAGTAGTAACAGTAACTAGTTCCAGTCATGGAATAAAACGTTTCTTGTGATCTCCAGGAAAGATTTCTCAAACTGATGCAGCACTCCAAAAGCCATGCCTTAACCTCACCTAACTGACAATCTCATTCTTTTTAATTACATTAAAATGTTAAGACATTGGTGTCATTCTAAATAATTTTTTACAGTTTATAAGCTTCACTGATTATTTCATCATCTCCCAAAGCTATACATTAGTCAGCAACTCGTCACTGTGAGCTACTTCCTGTCAGTGTTAGTTTATTAATATTACAAAAACACCATTTTACATTTTCACTCCTATAGGAGACCGTATGAGCCCATGACACTGCTTCCTCCCCCATTTTCTGTTTTTCCCAGTCTCTATCGATTCATTACCCTGCTGGAGCCTCCGGAGCTCCCTCCCAGCCGGAGGTTGTTGTACGCCAGATGGCTGTAAGGGTTGTAGCCCACAAACCCTGGGGTGGAAGGCATTTGCTGATGGAAGACAAATGAGACAAAACACGAATGAGATATGGTTCACAAACAAGAGGAGGAAGAGGGATAAACATAAATAAGTGAAAAGGAGGGATACGTGAAAAAATATATAGTTGTCTTTACTTGTTTGCGTTCATGAAATCATCATGCAAGCTACATTCAGAATGAGTGCACAAGTGAATGTTACACCAGAACCTACGAATGTTCCTATAAAACACTGCATCATTCACAATGTTGTGCACTGTTACTGAACATAAGCAATGAAATGTAGCCAAGCTAGAATGTAACTAACTCCAGTGTGTTGTAACAGCAGAGATGCAGTGTAATGGCCAAGCTGACTACAGGTGAGTCCCAATAAATCAGAATGTCATCAGTACTTTAATTTGTAGTTCAATTCAAGTGAAGTAAAAACCTCAACCTTCAATCTCATTAAATTAGAATATTACAGATTAGATTATAACATGAAGACTATAAGTACACGCATAAAAAGGACTGTCAATTCAGAATGTGCAGTCATGTTTCCAGTACTTGGTCATGGCTCCTTTTGCATGAATTACTGCATGTATGCGGCGGCAGGGAGGCGATCATCCTGTGGAACTGCGGAGGTGTCATAGCAGCCTTCAGTTTATCTACGCTCTTGGGTCTAGTGCGTCATCATCCTCTTACCAATACCCATAGAATCTCCAAGACATTTAAGTGAGGGACATTAGTCCAATCAAGCACTGGGGCCACATGGCTATTAAACCAGGTATCAGTAGAGATGGAGAATAAATTAGCTTCTCAGGTTATCAGCAGACGACGCGTGCTCTAAAACTTTCTGGTAGAGGCTGATCTGAGTAGCAGTCTGGAAAGTGTTCCCCCAGTGTAGGCTCCTGAACCACACAGACAGCTTAAAAGAATCGCTGTGACACCATGAGACTACAACATTCAACTTCTTATTATATTCAAATTCTGAGTTAGTAAACATTTTCATTTGCTGTAAACCATAATTATCAGAAATAAAAGAAATGATGGTTGGAATAGATTCCTTTGTACAATGAACCTATGAGAGTCACTGTAGACAACAAATAGGTATATAGGTTTTTGATAATATTCTGAGTTACAGAAATTCACCTATATGTCTGCATCTGACCTAAAATTTGTGGTGGGGTGACAGGAAAAAGCAGGAGTGACAGTGATTATGGAGAGTTGATCACGATTTGTGGCAACCTCCACGTGTCAGAGAAAAAGTAACCAAGAGAATAAGAATGGAAGAAAGATGGAAATAATAAGCAAGAAGGTGCAGAGAGCTACCAATGACGTTCGACCTGTAAATGAGTCCTGGACACTTACTGTTGTTGGGGCAGGGGGAGGGGGAGGGGCGTAAGACGGCCGTTCTGTCCAAGAGGGAACAAAGAAGAACAGTTGAACAGAACAGAATGCAAACCTGTGTAAAATTCTATACAATCTTTAACAAAAAAAATTGACGGGGCTCTACTTTCAGAAGTTGTAATCTGTGCAGCAGCTTCACTGTTTACAACCGCATTTATATCTGAAGTGTAGTGTCATTTTAATGTACAAACATAGTTATAGTGGTAAATAAACTCTGCTCAAATGTACTTTACGTACATTTTATGTACATTTTTGCATTAAATATGGAGGTAATGATGAGAACAAAAATCACAAGGTTATAGAACCATTCAATCTCCATTTAGTCACTTATTTGTATCGAAATGCTATGCAATACAAGGTAATAACACATCTGCAGACACTGTGATTTGAATCCCCGATCACTATTGATCGTTCCTTAAGACAACTGAACATTATCTCTCTACAACACTAATTACTTGTGATTGTTATAGTTCCTTTGACCAAAAATCACCACGGTTGTGACTTGAAAAACAAAATAACTCAGTGTGAGTTACATCACCGCTGGAGAAACAGTTATGAATAAAATATAGAATAAGCTTACTTGACATCGTGGCTGCAGACTGAGTCAGAGGACGCAGGCTACATGCGTAACGCTCCACCTGGGTGAGAAAAAGTGGTTAAAAAATACCACTTAAAAAGTGAAGCAGATACAATGACAACAATGGCGGACAGGCCTGTTAGCAGCATCTGCTAGCATCAACACAGCTCGACCGTTAATTGACCAACACTGAGGCTGTTCGTCACGCGCATTCACGAAGCGCACAGCTGCTCACTCTTCAACTGTGTAGTTTAACTCCTGGATGTTTATCTAAAGCGTAATGTTGAAGCTAACGATTAGCTAACGGACAATACCAGCTCCCGCTTCTGCGCACATGGAGTCAGTTATTAGCCGCACACAACGTCACTTTCTACCGAAACTCAGACAGGCAAACCACACGAAACATTTTTGTTACAACGTTGCAAAACGGTTGCAATGGATAAATTTCAGTTTGCTGAACTGAGGATCATCGTAAACTCACTCTCTTAGTCGCCCTTTGTTCCTGGTCCCTCAATCAAGCCGCTTGTTCCGTCTTCCCGTACAGACAAACCGGAAGTGATGCATGTGAAGTGCAAAAACCGTGTTTTCAAAATAAAAGCTAAATACCCTGAAATTAAATAGTAGTATACGTGTCAGAGCACAGTTAACTGAGTATTGAAAATGAATCTTTTATAAATAAACTTATTTATGACAAACACTTTACACATCTGTGGCATTGTGCTGGCAAAAAGATGCCTATTTTAAAGTGACCAGCCCAAGGCACTTGTGCAAAAACGACTGTCTAATCAGTATCTAGATGTGCTACTATAGAGGTGGATGGATTATCTTGGTTTATTAACAGATTTAAATAAATTTGTGAACAGTATTTGAAAGGAATAGATCTTGTGTGCACATAGAAAAAGTCTTTGCGTTCAGCTCATGATAACAGGGGGTAAGAACATGTAGGATAGAACAGAAACCCTCCTACAGCAGATTTTCTATACCTGAATGGCAAATCACACTTAGGATCAAGTGTCAAAAACACCAACTACATTTAGTGGGAGATCACCTCCATGAAACAACAATTAGACAGACTGAACAACACTTTATTCTGTACTTTTCTTTAACCTCTGTACAATAGAAACATGGTTGTGACCTGGAAACGAAGAATTCCATCAGTAATCCAGGGTTTACAGAGTCACAGAACAACTCTGCTTAGAGCAGACCAAAACACAGCACGGGCACGCAGGAATATGATCTCTTTGCTTTCACTTAAAAAGACGTCTGTTGCACTTAACATTTTGGCAACCACATATATTCAGCTAGGAAGTGCTTCTCATGTAACTGCGCAATAACACAACTGAAATAAAAAGGAATGCCCTAGAATATGAACATCGTTAGTTTCTTCTTCAACCCCGATAGTTAGTCAGGGTTTGACAGAACTAGTCTCTTATCAGCGTGGCTGTAGAGAGCAAAAGGCAGGCACTGGAGGACATGGAAGGCAGAAAGGATACTCACCATGCTGAGAGCCTGACTTCTGTGGACAAACAAGTGACTTTAGAAAAGACAACATCCTCATATTTGTCTTATAATTTTAAACTTATCTTAACATAAGTTTTTTTTCTAGACATTTTCTCTATTTTCAGATTGAGCATCCCCACAAACTACTGTTACTCTCAGACAAGTATTTCTTTTGGCCGGTCTTCAGGCCAAGCCAACAGGTTTCTGGATGGGATTCACTTGACTTTAGTCATCAGAGGTGAGATCCCACTGAAATATTTCACAAACTGAACTACTGCTTTGAGTTATGTACTTGGTTTGGTTTGCCACCTTGCATTAAGTGAGCACACAGTAGCACACATTGTTCTGGAGACCCTCTGTTTGTGGTCAGGCTGATGCTATGAGCATTTTACTCAACACATGCTCTTATATAACTGTAGAGCAACAAAGCTCTGTCCACAAGGTGGAGATAAAGAACATTCATAGATTACATACAGCAAATAAAGATGTCTCGAGAGAAATGTGAACTACTACTTATTGCATGGACAGGGAGAAAAAAAGAACAGCTGAACAGTTGCCTTCAGCTTTCTCACTGTTTCATGCTTTTGTGCCACAGGTGGAAATATTCACTCTGCAGCTTGGGTTGGTGTTGCATAAAGACCTTTTTAGTGACACGAGGTGCGAATGGAGTCGGCAGAGGTCACAGGATAAAACTGCTCTATTGATCTGTTGAAGCCCCTAAACGTCTGGAACTAAGTATTGAAGCTTTCTGTCCTTATATTTTGGTGCAATCCACCTCTTTACTGCGTACTGCCCTCCGGTCAGGCCCTGTTGCAAACGTTTCTCTGTTAGTTCCCCTCTGAGCCCAGGTAGATATAGCAACAGCACGCAACGGTTTAATTTGGATCTTAACTGAATAAAGACAAAAATCATCAGGAACAGCGAGTTTCAGAAACAAGAGTTTCCAATAATGTCCCCTACAAGTTGCAAAGTGTCGTGTGTTTAGCACGACTGGTCAAAAAAGTACAGTATTTGAATCTCTGTGTGGGTTCCTTACTTGGTAAAGCATTGCTCAGATAAACACCTGTGAGCTGCACTAGCTAAGCAGAATGTTTTGTGTAATTGTCAGGAAATTTAAATTGGTGAGCTGCTGATGGTTGTACGTGGCCAGTTGTGGAAGCAGCTACGATCCAGTCTGAAAGAGGTGTGGTTGTAGTTTCGTCCTGACCTGAGCCCAAAATCAGTATCTTCAAACGTCTACTGCATAAAGTTTATCTTTGATTCCTCTTCTGTTTAATTGAAAAACAATGCCACCTGAAAGCAGGAACAGCTTGTTCTGATGAGCACCTTAGCCGTTGTCATTGATCAGCCCAACATACTGCAAGTCCCTTCAGCTAGTCTAAAACATGCCTTCACTATAAAGCGAGGGTCAAAGCGTGGGCTTGTCCTCTGCCATTACGGTTTCTCTTTAGGAACAGGAGGAAAAAACAGAGAGGATGTTTGTTTGGATTTCAGAATCACACTGGAACAACTTCTTGTTGGAATATTGGCGTGTAACATCTCACAAGCAACACTGCTTGGTTAACCTCAGGCATCCGGGGATCCATTCTGAGGAATCGATCAAAAAAAGCTAAATAAGCGCTGGTTAGCTGCACAGGAGCAGCGATACTTCACTCCAGGCCAGATTCGCCAACACTTGACCAGCGAATGGTTCCTCAACTCTACTACTGCTTCTCTCACTGTAACATTTGCCCGAGAAGCTTGATTTTAGGTCCGGTTCATAGAATCACTAAAGCCTTAAACATAGATGCATATTCTTTTTGTGATTTTGTTCCTCCACCGCAAACATAACAAAAAAAGGTCTCCCTTTGTCTTTTATTCATGGCGTTAGGGACCAGGTCTGTCGAGGGAGTCAGGGCTGGGAGCTGCCTTGGCTGTCGGGGTCCGTCCCTGAGGAGCTGGTGTCTGAATCAGAATCGTCATCATTGTGATCATCCTCCACCACGCTTTTCTCCCGTATTCGCCGGTGCGTGGCGCCGAGGCGAGCCAACAGGCCCTGGTAGTCAAACCGGCCACGCTTCTCACCAAATGGATCCTGGGTAGAGAAGACATGCATAGGATGACATCTGTCCATGAACAGCAACATGTGCACTGCTAGACTTTAATTATCTGATGTTTAGTATTAAAGTATCCTCCTGTTGCCTCGTTAGACTGTCTAGTTAATGAAAGGTAAAACCATTGTTTACTGCTTAAACTACAGCTTTACTTCCTAACATTACACCAGTATAGTGATGTACAATGTGCCATGAGTCGTAGGCATTGCATTAGGTCCAGGCTAGTCTCCATTAGATTAGCATTAGCAACTCACTTAATCCAATTAATGCTTAATTTAGCGTGTTATTCCCCAAATCAGAAATCATCTCAAAAGGATTTTTGTATTTCCTCACTTCTGTAATGTGGCCTGAAATCTTCCAAGACTCTACATAGTCAGCAGATAAATATGGCTTCTGAACGTATTAAGAAGCTATACGGCAGGAGATATAAATTAAAGACATCAAAAAACACTTAAAGCAGAAATAACAGTATACATAAAATTCTAATTCCTGAACTGTTAATGCCACAATGTGCCAGTGTCCACTGTGCCATTAATACCAAGCCTGACTGTGTATTAGGAAGATGTATCATTAGTCCTATTCTCACAGTGCCTCATCTGCAAACAGAAGAATTATCCTCAATGTTAGAGAAGAACTGATAGTCACCTGCATGTTCTGTCCTTGTAGGTGCAGTCTGTCTCTGCAGACTCCCTCATAGAAATCATAATATTCCATGAAGGACTTTTCCATCACACTCCTTAAAATACACAAGCACACACCAATCAGATGATAATCAGAAAGAGGAGAGGGGGGAAAGAAGACAAAGAGAGAGAGGCTGGAGGAGAGGAAAAAACATGCAGAACAGTGGGGTTAGGGAAATATGAGTCTCACCACAGAGCTTCTGGACAGGAAACTTTGCCTTCAAGCATGTCACACACTGCCACTCTCATGGTTTCATGGCGAATACACTCATTGTAGTTCTTGCTGTCTCCTGGGTGTCGTTCCTGAGACACAAAGAGCAGAGGAAGTTAAACGTGGATTCATAGCCACCAGCCAACACGGTGATGATGAGGCATTAGGAACTGCTTGGCTCTCCTTGTATCAACTTACAGAAAGGAGCTTCAGACTGTTCAATCTGATTCATACAGAGTCATCGCTGTGATTTAAGACACAAATAAATATGCCATGTCTGGATAACTTATCCAAGTCGAGCCACGTTTCAATTCATTGGCAGAATACACTCACATGTCAGGGATATACTTCACAAACTGAACATCTGAGGCAAACATTTCTCAGAAGACTAATTAGGTCCAATCTGATTTCAATGCTGCATGTGAGTAGTAAATCCTTTACTAATACATTTTGTACCTTACATTAATCAAGCAGTGCATATAAATATTACTTGTATTAAATCAATAAAACTGTAATTAACTCACGTTTAAATCTTCTAAATTTATGAACATTTAGTGGCAAACATAGGCAAAGGCCTCAAGGCCTGACCTTTATTAGTAGAGTCTTGACCTCATTTTCCTAATTCTCCTCTCAGTGCTAGTTTGTCTTACGAGCCTGGTGCCCTGCACTGCTTTTTTCTTTATTTCCGTCACTTCTATCCACATTTTGGCTCGTGTCAGTCCAGAACACAAATATTTAAAATTGCAAACATTATTATACTTACATGCTAATTCTACAGTATATGATTAAATAGTTTTACACCATTACTCTGTAGTCAACAGTGTATCCTTCTGTCTGAGATGATTTATTAGTAAATTACTTAAAAAAGAAATAAATATTCCAAGCTGAACCTAAACACTGTTAGTGGGAAGTTACTGTAATGATTGTCATTATTTTGTAATAATTGTCTTATATGCTTGTTTGTGGACAGACACACGGGTTAATTGTGCATGTGTGCGTGTTTTACTTTACTTTGTACTTTAGAGAGTAGGGTGACACTGACAAATAACAGTGACGTTGTGTGTATTATCTGCTCAAGTACTAAAGTTGTAATATTTTCACTGCCAATACAATTTACCGAATACCTGTTCAAATCCAGGTTCATTGTGATAAGGGTTCTCTGTCATCAGAGACTGGATGGAGATGAGGACAGAGGAGATGCTCTGGGCTGGGCTCCATGCTGGGCCTGTCCATGTCCTACAAACAGAGACCCTCACAGGTCAACACTGACTGACCAAGACAACGCTTCCCACCACAAACCTTTCCAAATACACACCAAATATTAAACCATAAATTCTCACTACGTTACATGATTTGGTGAAAACAGATGGTAAACAAATGATAAAGAAAAAAGCAAAGATTAATGTTTTTATTAGGCTAGACAATGAACGTAATCAGTCCATGTTGGACGAGTCTCCACTAGTAGAACATTACTTCTGCTTAGAAAAATGACAAAACCAGTGTTTTTGTTAAATATAATATATAACATTAAGATCAGTTCCAACCATTCTCCAAACCATTATGTAAACATCTTCTCGCTTGAGCTTTTCACCCTCACATTAAGGGAGTGGAGCCTGACTTACCCCAGGATGCTGAGACAGACCTTGCCATTGCGGTAGAAGTTGGGGTTGAAGCGAACGGTATTGTGTCCCGTGGTGATGAGCTTGACTCTGGGTGGGTGGATGGGGTAGTCAGGGGGGCAGCGGAACAAGAACAGAAAGAAGCCGCCCTCGTATGGTGTGTCGAAGGGCCCTGTGATCAGAGCGTGGATCTGGAAGGCGCAAAGAAAAAACAATTAGCCACAATAGAGACACGCAGAGAGGTTTTTGACAGGGATCAATGTTGAGGGAAATACTTTTTCTACTATACTATTACACTTAAGACAGACCTATTGTCATCAGTGACAGTGTTTCATTGTTAGAGAAGGATGGAAATGTTACCTTGGTCATATCTTGAGGATCAGGGACAACAAACATCCCCGGTGGGGGTTCTTTGTAGATGGACATGATATCTCTGCAAAGACAGAAAAGGAGGCGCGGATGAGACAGATTCATGTACAGTGAAACCACAGTGGAATGAGATTAACTAGTGGTGACAAGCTACTAAAGTAACTGGTAAACAAGCTGTGTAATATGAAAATGTATCTGACACCTGAGCAGAGTAAAAAGACTAACATAAGCCTGACAAGAACCTTGTGTCTCCTGTTTCGAATTACTGTTAAATCGAAAGTGAAAGCGTCACATATTGTACTGAGCGTTCAGACACCAGGTCACATAAAAACGCACACAACCTCAACATTTCAAAACGTTTTTTTGTCGGCACTGTTACCGTTTTATCCTCAGGATGCACTGCTGCGAAGCCTTCTCGTTGTCCCAGTCCGTGCTGAGGGTCGGGTCCCAGGACGTGGCGTGGATCTGGGACAGGAGACTGGCTCCGGCCACCCCGCCGACCCCCAGCCCGATGCCGGGCAGAGGCGAGGAGGCGTGCACGGTGGGAGACACGGCCACGACCGGCGGCGAGGACCCGGGCGTGAACGTGTTCCCGAAGGCGACCGGCGTAGCGGCCACGGCGGACATGGGCGCCACCACAGCGGTTAGGCCACTCTGCGCGACCGCGGCGACAGGCGGGGACGCGGGGTTGGGGCCGGGGTGAGCCCCGCTGACAGCCGAATACCCGCCCGGCAGCGAGTTGGCCAAAGTCGGCATCAACGGCGCTCCGCCGCCCGGGCCGGTGACGCCTAAGCCGAGGGCACCGCCGCTGGACTCGTCTCCAAAGCTGTCCGCCATGGCGTGGACGCTAGCGGGCTAGAAGGGGCGGCGGGTGGGAGCTAACGCGCAATGCTAACTGTTCGCTGGAGTGACAGTGGACCGCGAAGTAACTTCGGCTGGTTTCTCTCCCCGGTGGGATCAGAGAGCAGGAGAACGGGGCGGAGACGAAGCCAAAGGCGAGGCCGCAAAACGAAACATTTCCTCCGACGACATGGTTGCTGCGCACTGTTAGCTTAACTCCGTTTACCCACGGCCTTCCAAAAGTGGCCAGTTGTCATTTGAACGAGCGCCTGCTTCAGCCTGTGGTCGATCGTACACTCAGAATGTTATCGGTTAAAAGCAGTCTTCTTGTATCTAATATTTTAGTTTTACACCGAGCACATCTCCACTCGCCCAGGACCTCAACGCAACTTCAGGGTCTGATTTCTCCCCAACTACGCTGTTATTGTTACAGACGGAACATCCGCAATAAACTTTCAAAGTAAAGTTGCAATAATAAAAAAGGCAGGTAATTGAAATAGTGTGGTACAGTGTAATGCAGAAATGTAATTTATTAATTATCGGGCACATCAAAAATTGAAAATATAATAATTTTTTGTATGCTTTAGAAAGTCCACTTGGTTTTTACAGAGTGAAAGCTGCTTTGGATCGTCCTGTGCCATACAATAATAATGTTCATATTTAGGCATATTTAAATAGTTTATTGATTTCCCCTTTCACTGGTTAGCGCAGAGTAAAATGTATAAAATATGGCTACAAGACGTGTTAGTCTATAGTTCATCCTGTAAATGTAAAATCATTCCTGCTGTGGTCACAAACATTCAAAGGGAACAAATAACCATTTTACCAGATATCAATATTATAGTTTTAATTGTCTTGTAACATAAAAGGGAAGATAATCAGTCCTTTATTTTATCACTATTTTACACTAATGTCAAGGCATTTTAGTGACCGTTGTTTCTTGTTAAATTATTGTGTCTGTGTACTTGTTTTTTTTTTTTTTTGTTCTGTCCAGCAGTTAAGCAAGCAGCATATATTACGCTGAATGCCATATTGTGATGGACAGCTTTGCTTTAACAAGAAGAGTATATATAGAATATATATACTCTTCCTGATTTATGGTTTATTTAATGGTTTATTTAGCTAATCCAAAATGTGTGTGATGTTGCTGTGTTGGTGGACAGGTTAGGTTTCTGCTTTAGGGTGTGTATGCGGGAGGGTGGGGGGGAGGGGGATAATAACCAGCTGCTGAAACCAAGCAAATCTGTTAAGTAAACAATCGGAGCAAAAAAATAAATAAATAAGAAGCATGGATGTACCTTAGGCTAACACATTCATAACTAAACAATTTTTGTACTGTGGTTTACCTTGGAGATTAATACTAATACCAATAATAGTGCTAAGGTATGTGCACATACTAATACAAACATATACATACAATATACATACATATGTGCATTATTATACATATCCCATACTACTTAATAAAAGTCATGACATACAACACCACAAATTCCATATTCACACATTATTCATATCGGTAGTGATAAGTATCAATAATACTTACAGTTGGATTTGGAAAGTGTCCCACTACAAGGTTAGTAAGGCTGTAGCTTATCATTATTCACCCAAAGGGTGAGGCAGACGTTGGTGCATGAACAATGCCACTTGTGGAAGCCAGGGTGATGTGAGGGGCTCCGCCACTACGCCCATCCAGCAAGCAGAGGAAGGAATCCTAGCAGCCAGGGAGCCCACACACCTTCAGTTCCAGGAGGGCAGGTGTTGCGACCCAAGCCGCCCACACAGAGCCCCCCAGGCAGAGCTGCAGCAGCCACAGAGACAGCACCCGAGGCCAGAGTGGGCCACCGGGGGTCAACGCTGTCCGCCCCATGAGAACCAGGGGCAAACACTCCCCCCGGCGGGAGGGTCGGCCTGAAAGAGTAGAGCCCGAGGACCCACGGTCCGTAGGGAGCCCGCCAGAAGATGCCCCCCCGCCCAGAGTGGGGCCCGCCCCCAGCCCACCACCCCCACACGGGCGGAGCGGGGCCTACCCCATCGGCCCGACCTCATCCCCTGGCGCTACAGCGGCCTGCAGCACAAGGCCAGCAATTGGTGGGGTCAGCAGAAAAGAGACCACCCAGGCAGACGATCATCGTACCCCGGGCGAAAAACCGGACCCCCCACACTTCAACCGCACCACAGGCATACCAACTCACACAAACACAGACGCATACACCCATCCACATGTGCAACACACATCATCACATCAACACACACACACACCATAGACTCTCTCACAACAAACTAGTCAATCATACGTGAACCAATGCACTCTCAGATACATTCTCCCACCCACACCATTCGCTTGATCACATTCGTGGGGAGGGTAGGTCTCCGGCCTGCCGTCCATGTGGCCCCAGGCAGGGACCGCAGCTCCTCCCGAGCCCCGACCAACCCCCCCAACCCGGGGGAGGCAGAGGGCAGTAGAAATAGGTACCCCAGAACCCTGCAACCCAGCTTGGACGTGAGTGTGTGGAACTAAAGTGCACTGAAGGTGGGTGACACCTCCAGGAGCACAACCGCTGGCTGACGGTGTGTCCCCCGGACAGTGCCCCCCCTCGCCCTAAATGTCTTTTTGCAGTTAAAACTGGGTGGTGATCTCTCCATCAGGGCCAGTGGCCGAGGCCACAACTGGCCTGAGCCCCAGGCCCCAGTGAAAGAGCCCACCCCCGGCCCTAAATGTATGTGTATGTAGCTAAGTATGAGGAACTTTGGGAGATACCCAATTCTCCGGCGGGTCCAGCAGACAGAGCCATCAATGGGAAGTCTACTGGCCCCCCCGGAAGAAGCCCCCAGATTCCTGGACAAGTGTGTATGACTAATGCAATTAAAACTGCAGAGCATCCCACTTGGAAGGGACGGAACCACTTCCCAGTAGCCCTGGTCCCTCCATCAGCAGGACGCCCCTTGCAGACCTAAGTGGATGAATGCGGAGAAATGTAGTTGGGAAGCAGAGCACCAGGGTCCGCAGAGCCAGGTTCCCGACTGGCTCTGCTACCTATCCCACCACCCCCCACAACCCCCAGCCAGGAAGGGACAGCCGAGACCCAGGGACCGCAGTACTACTGCCCAGGCGCCACACGCAGCACAGCCAGAGCCATCCTCACCCTTCTTTCACACTTACCCATTCTCTCGCTCAAGTATGCCCATGCTCGCCCCGTGTAGTGTGACACTCAAACCCACACACATACTCTGCGGTTGTGCATTGAGGGCCAGCCTCCGCCCAGGGCCCAATGAAGGTTCTAGCCTGAGTAGTCCGCCAACCCCCCCTGCAACAGGCCCGAGCAGTTACCAGAGGGCGTCGGACCGCTAGGGCAGGCAGCGCCCCACCCGAGCAGGGGCAGCGCCCCAGGGGAGAGACACCCCTCCGGGCACAGGCAGGCACCCCCAGAGGGAGTCCCCCGGACGCAGGTTACCCAGGTCTCCACCCCCAGGTCCGCCCCCGCACACCGGCAGGGAGGCCCGCCTCCGGCTCCCCGGAGACAGGCACACGCCAACCCTCAAAATGGTCCCATCCCGGCACAGGGCCGCCGGTCCCAGCAGCCACCACACCCCCACCGCAGGGGACCCATGCGGCCAGCCCTGAGTCCACCAACCCGTCCCGGTTCCTTAGGCAGGCAGGCACCACCAACCACCAGTCACCCCCCCACCACTGTGCCAGACATGACGCAGCACCCGAGCCCCGGTGTCTGTGTACTTGTTAAATAAGCTGATGCTTTTTTTTCAATAGAAAAACATTTAAGGCTGTAGCGTCCACAAGTCCACATTCAACATATTGGACAGGAGGTGATCTGATGAGGCACTCTGCCCTCACCATCTGCCATGATAAGGAGAACAAGGATGCTTTTCTTCTACAGCAGGACTGTTGTAGATGAAATCCCTGTATCAGTAACCAGGCCCAAAGACTGTCTCCATAATTCTTACCAAGGTTTTCTCCTCAGGCTCCACTAAGCACCAAGAGATAACAGTCATAAAACCTGGAATGCGGACTCACTAAAGAGAGAGAAAAAACCTTAATTCAGACCCAAAGTTCTCAATTGGACACACTAGAAGCTTCAGGTGTTGTGAAACTGACAGCGAGGTATTCAGTAGACAATATGCTCCAATTTGATGTGACTTTGAATTCTGTTCTGAGTTACAATACTCGTCACAATACTTATTGTTTTGTTTTTAAAGTTAAAATAAAGTTGCTATGTTGTTCTGTTAATTCTGTATGCCATATTATGTCCTCAGGTAAAGATCGCTAGACACGGTAATTATAGTATGATTCCAGGTACCTCAACATTACAAATAATTGGATTGGTAATATCCAGATTAAGCCACTCCTAATTTCCTATTATTTTTACTTGTATGTGTTTTATGTTGTTATGTTACTAGATACTGATGAAACAATGTATTATGTAATACTATTTAAATCGATGCAGTATCATCGTAACTCCTTTTGAGACTCGAATAGTCACGTTGTTAGAAAAATACTGCATTTAATCATTAAAACATATTTTGCTGAAGCCTCGTTAGCTGTGCTATGGCCTTGAAGTTTCTCCCTTCTGCTCTGCAAGAAATAGGGAGTACCAGTAGTAGCATTCTTATCTGATGTGCCCAATGCTTGTTTTGTGCAGAAAATATTTCCCACATACTGTGTGACTATGCACCTCCTAAAGTGGAATATATATTATGAACTGAATCCTTGTCTTTTCTTCAGTGAGAGGAAGTTGCCTTTGCTGTAAACTGCTCACTCCTTGCAAGTAAAATCCTGAAGAAGGTCTCAACTGATTGTGTCTGATTTATTTAAGCTTTACAAAGGGAACTAACAATTTCCCTAACACATATTTGATGTTCGTTGTTTGTGCATTCTTAACTTTCATTTTGATTTAATTGTCAGAATAATTGTTACACGTTTATTGTGTTATGGTGTGGTGTGGAGCTTGATGAAAAGCGGAAAGTATAGTTTAGTCCAAATTTAGGATCACCTTAAATACGACACTTTGATTAAGTGAAGAGCAGAACTTCTTCCTCAAAGTCCAGCTACTGGCTGCACACATCCCCCTCCTCTTCAGGTCAGTGACGCCCCTGAAGTATTTAGTGAGCGGAAAACTTTGTCCTAGTGGAATTCCGTTTTCTGCTTAACTTAACTTTCTCTCTATTATTCTTTAGATGCGCAAAGTTTTCTTTATCCTTTCTTAATTGTTGTTGTGTACCAAATGGTGATTTTTGATGAAAAAATTCATCTATTAAGTCAATTCAATGACGCCAACTAAACTGAGATTTTTAATCCAACGAGTATAAATTTTATTAATTGTTTCAATTGATGTAGTCTCACTCAACAACTCTGGCTCTAGTCAATTTTACCACTTAAGCTGTGAAGAACTGCTGTTTCTGTGCTGTAGAGCCTGGTTACATATTTTGGAGTTGACTCCATCACACGAGTTTATTCCGAATCCCATCTACCCTATATATAACCGGTACATATACAACAGTGTACACATACACCAAGGCCAAACAATGGCATGGATGTGTAAGATTGTTTATTTTACAAAATACTGGGAATGTGTTTTGTGAAATAAGCCCACTTTTAAGATTTAGGAAATACTTTTAGTTGCCAGCATGCAATAGTATACATGTGGCTACTACATAGCATGATCTGGGATGCTAGCTCAACAGCTGCAAGTGTTAGAACATGCACTACAGAATTTGATTAGCAGTTTCAAGGATGCAGTATAGTATACAACCACATCTCTCAGAACTTCTGTCTACTTAATAACCCAAATCAAATTAAAACTGTCAAGGATTGAAGGAGTCACGCAAACCAAAGCACCTCAAGTTTGAAATGGCTAACTATTCACTGAAATTGGTCGATTGCCATCACAAAGCCTATACTAATTCACAGCCACAGGACAAAAGTTCTTAGTTCATCGCCTTTAAGTTTTATTTACTACATCCTTCTATAAAAGTGAAATTTGAATAATAATTTCTATAAAAAAAAAACAACCCTCCACTAATCAGAACGTGTGGGTTTTTTGGCAATTAGTCATACAAAAGCGCAAAGTCTTATTCTATGGTGCGTTATCGTTTAGAATGTTTACCAGCGACTGACAGCATAAATTCTAAAAAGGGAAGAAAAATTAAGACTAATCTTAGTTATCCAACCATTTATTTTGAACAGACTTTAACAGAAGCCAGGTCTTTCATAAAACCCAGCAAAAGTGTAGGAACATAAAAATGTTGAATTGAAGACTGTTCACATCAGATGTAAATATTTTTCCTTTATTTGTTGATTGGAATGGCCCATCGGCTCGTTCAGAGCTCCCACTCTGGAAACCCCTCTCCAGACGGAAGCAAGGGAAAGAGGAGGGAGCAAGGAGGCTAAGGATACAAATATATGGGCAAAGGGGAAGTGAAGGGGAGAGGCGCTGGTGTGTTTCCACGTTTACATGGCAAACAAGATGAGGAACGCCACCATCAGACAGAACAGACCCATAGCCTCAGACAGAGCAAAGCCCAGGATGGCATAGGAAAAGAGCTGCTGCTTTAGGGACGGGTTCCTGTGAAAGACAGTAGCATCATGTTAGCAGTTCACTTACAATTTCAAAACTACAGCATGAGCTTTAACATTTGCTACAAAGTCACATGCAGTGTGTACCATTACTTGGGGCATTCCTGCCCATGCATACATTCTCAATCAGCATTAAATACACTTAGCTGCTAAATAGTCTTTAAGAGCATCTTTAGATACGATCATCCAAATGAGCTTTGTAAAAATGTTACCTGGCATAGCCAATGATGAGGCTGCCAAACACCGTTCCGATTCCGGCTCCTGAGCCAGCTACACCCACTGTGGCAGCACCAGCACCAATGAACTTTGCAGCAGTGTCAATGTCCCGAGAAATGGCACTGGTCTGGAACGAGCGGGACAGGACTGCAGACTGACCAACTGGCAACAGAGCCTGGAAAGAGAGGAAACCTTAGTAGACAGGTCTACAACAAATTATTAACTAAAAATCTGAGCTTCAATACATCCACAATCTGTGTTTCATTTGCAGTGTCTTATGAAAGCAAGTTCATTGAAAAGTGAACACTGACCTGCTGATCCACTGTGACTTCAGGTCTGTTGAACAGGGAGACGGAGACTGGTCGGGCGAGGACTCTGGACCCCCCTCGCAGCTACAGACAGACAAGCAAAGTCAGTACAAAAGGATACATTATACAAATCATAGACCTTTCTAGTTACTACATTGTGTGCAGTCAAATATCATTCATTCAAAGCCTGCTGCCCCAAAATATGCAATTCCACAAATAAGCTAACAGGCACTGAGCTGTGTAGTATGGCTCATCCTGTAACAAATGTTCCTTTCCTCTTTAAAATTAACCGACATTGACAATGCAGCATTTCAGATGACAACATGCAATCAAATTTACTAGTGATGATCTCATTTTCAAGTACATGTCTGAGGATGCATAAGAGTCAACATACCAGGGCAGGAGAGGTGACAAACTTAGCGCAGGCATACATGGCTGGAACCTGGGGAGACACAACATGTTACATCTGTAAGTGTTTGCATAGAATTCCTATGGCTCAACATCTGTAATGTAACTATTAGAGAAAGATTTAGACAGCCATATCCATCAGATGTAACAAGATTATGGACACAGAACCAACATCACTGCAGCACTATAGGTAGAACATCGGTAAAACCACCATTTCATGGTGTGGGTGAAACAGCATTCACTTCTTTATCAGCAGAACCCTGTCTTGTAACTCCTCTTCAGCTTTAGATGCCCATTCCTTACCAACCTGCAGCTTGAAAAGCTATAGCAACAAGACTTCACTATAGTAAATCACGAGTTAAGGTATAAAAACATGATAGTCAAGTAAGGGATTAACGTGGTGCAGGGGCATCAGTCTGCGTTCAACCTAATTGCAGTCCAAAAACACAGTTAGGCTGACTGGAAAGTCTACATTGTCCGTAGGCGTGAACATGAGTGTCTGCAATTAATGATCAAGTCTGGCAAAATAACTGACCAGGGAAGAGTGCAGCTCTGCTTCCCTACACCTGGGGAGATTAATTTACTTGTTGAGCCACTATACAAGGATCAGCCACTCAAGGATGTGGCTGAGCCACATAGTACATGAGGCAAACATGCTGCAGAATTGTTCCAACACACTAGCACACATCAGCTGAAGGTATTTGACAGTAATCCGACGGAAATGACAGAAATGCTATGACAGCTAACAAGACGAAAATGCATGGTAACATTTGCTTGCATGTCGATGCCACCCGTAAAGTAGGACTGGTTGGTCGCGGAAGCTAGGCTAAATTGCTAAGCCTGTAGCCTGCAGCCGTGAAGGTCAAAAACGAGCCTCGGAGGGCCACTTGGGGCCTGACCAGCAAAAGAGAACCACGTACGGCTGAAACAGACCTTAACAGCATTAGTGCAATGACAATAGCTAACGGGGCACCGCAGACAACGGACCGCGGTGTCTTTGCTGCAGCGGACTAACTGCGAGCACGACAGGCCCTGAAAGTCAGACATTTTACGTTCAGCTGACAGTCTGACCGCGCCGTGACCGGTAAATGACACGCTGTTTACACACATTTGAAGGCCCTTTACCGGTCACTACTAAATTACACCGCTTCTCACCAAGAATATACAAGCAATGGTGCAGAATTCGCCCAATAGAACTGATGGTTAAGCTAGTGAACGGCCGACCTAGCCGGCAGGCTACCGGAGGCTAGCAGCGTTTCCAGGCGTTGGCTGGCGGCTCATATAGAGGAAAACATACATGTCGCATGCAAACCAAAAACGGTCAATATTGCTAAACTCGGTACGGATGATTAATAAACACCGAAATTACCGGTTCGTTAGGGGGTTTTCGGAGGGTCCGGGATTAGCTGCACTCGCACACAACGGCAGTCAATGAATGTAGAACGAAAAAGACTGTCACCTTGTCATTTATAAGCGCAACGTCTACGTCCTAAATGCTGATTGGTCAAGGGGAACGTCCTTTGATTCATAATGGAAGGGATACAACCCTACTTCCGTCTTTTTAGCCAGTCGGACATAGCCTTATTCAATACTAGGTTTTGACTGGCTGAAAAACCAATATAGGTGGGACTACAGGAATGTTCATTAATTCTATTGGTCAGTATTGCGACTATACGAGGAGCGACCTTCTAAAATATTCCAATTGTCCTAGGTACTGTTAAGTCTACGGAAAGTCTTCCATACAAAGAGTATGACGTGTAATAACACGTCATACTCTTGATAAATAATATTTATTAAAAATCTACCCTTGCAACAAAACAATAAAGGAGCATTTCCAAGGGAATGTAAACATGAAGATGTCTAAAAGCTGTGGAACATTTTCATAAAAGAGGTCCTAAATGAAAAAAGACTTTAATAATCCCACAATCGACTCTATATATTATAATTAAAACATTCAGAGATTCAGGGGAATCTCTGTGTGCAAGGGACAAAGGCTACAGGGATCAAGCAACAGATGTGTCTGATTTTTGAGATCTTAGGCAGCACTGCATTAAAACAGACCTGCTTCTCTCCTGGACATCTGCGTGGGCTCACAAATCACCATGCACTCCACAAATGGGACTTAAAGCTGTATCATGCAGAGAAACAGTCATATGTGAACATGCTGTGTTCTCTGAGCCATACCTCATTTAAATGGTCTGAGGCAGAATGGAAAAGTGATCAGTGGGCAGGTGATTTCCGCTGTGTCCTGTAGACTACAGAGGGTGGGACCGTCCAGTTGGTTATGTTCAGTTCTGAAGCCTGCATCTCTTCATCCTCATCCCATCGGTTCCTATGGGGTGAGCAGGCTCCCACCTTTTTCAGGGAAGGCCGTACATATTTCTGCAAGACAATCCATCCATCACAGTACGGATTCACAGAAAAGGGTTAATGCAGTCCAGACTTTCATCAATAGAAAACATTTGGTGCATTAGAAAAAGAAACAGAACAGACAGCCAGGAATGATGAGCCTTCTCCCTTCTCAAAATAATGTTAAAGAGGGACGCTACTCTGGTAAGAGATGCATTGCTGTCATCAAACTTAAAGTGAGTTGGTGTTTCCCATGAGATGGTAAAACGTCTCAGTTTCAACATGTGATATGTTGTTTAGATTTTGTTGTGAATAAAATATACGTAGAGATTTGCAAACGATTGAGCTGTATTTGTTTACATTTTACACATCATCCAACCTTTTTTGTCATTTTGTGTGTAATATTCATGTCCATGCTACTCGTGCTTTCTGTTTTCAACCCATTACTAGATACTGTGACCTTTGACCTCTGTGTTCTCTGCTGAATGTTTTCCAACTAGTAAATGCATCCCACTTCACCAATGCAGCCATTTTTGCTTCCTGCAGATGAAAACGTCAGCTAAATGTGAAAAATGTCAATAATTCAGCACTGTTTACTACCACCACTCAACAGCGGGAGCAAGCTGTCCCTTGATTTATGCTTTCTGTGCTGTCAGCTGATTGGCTGATATCAAACGAAGGCCTGCTAATAAATATTCATTGTATCTTGTAAAAGAATTATAGATTCTTCTTTGGCAGCCAGACACAGCCTGATTAGTTGCAACCCCCTGCAGCAGGGGGAGCCAGAACACAACATATAATAAACTTCACTCCTCAGTTTTGGGTCAAGTTTTAATTGTGGACAAAATATTTGTTTCTTTAATAGCAAATAAACATAATTCATCTGATGCCAACATTTCTATATGGTTAAACTAAGAGTATGCTGTTTTGTTCTGTCTCATTCCACCAGACCTGAACTAAAGACCTTTTCTTTACTTATTTGGAACTTGTATTTCCTGTACTGCAGGTAAACACTGGGCAGTGGAAGGTTTGGCTTGGTGGGTCACGAAGAGATCCACATCCTCAGCAGGGTCACACACTATGGAGCTCATCCACACAAATATCCAATCAATCAAATGACACTGATGTCACTTCGAACTTGTGTGAGCAATAAAATAGAAAGCATAAGGATAAATCAAACCTGCATGCCTTTGTCAGAAGCAGATGTAACTCCTCTTATTCCTGTCTTCACACTGAGGCAGACAGACTGAACCCGGCCACACACACACACACACACACACACACACACACACACACACACACACACACACACACACACACACACACACACACACACACACACACACACACACACACACACACACACACGTACAGAGGCTTCATTAGTGCTGAGTGCCGGTGTGGCCTCCTGATTTATTGGCAGGCAGAGGCAACACAGGCAAACATGCAGTTACACACAGCATCGCTACAGTAGCTCGGTGCTGATGGTGAGATCAATAGAAACACACAGATACCAAGCCGCAATAATAATCATAAATCAAACTTTCACTATTTAATACTTGTTTGCAAATCCTTTGCCGTCAATTACAGCCTAAAGTCTGGATGGCATAGACATCACCAGTCACTGGGTTTCATCCCTGGTGATGCTCTACCAGGCCTCCACTGCAACCTTCTTCAGTTCCTTCTTGTTCTTGGGGCATTTTCCTTTCAGTTTTGTCTTCAGCAAGTGAAACGCATGCTCAATAGGATTCAGGTCAGGTGATTGACCTGGTCATTGCATAACATTTCACTTGTTTCCCTTAAGAAAGTTGCTTTTGCAGTATGCTTTGGGTCATTGCCCACCTGCACTGTGAAGCTCCGTCCAATGAGTGCTGAAGCATTTGGCTGAATATGAGCAGAAAATATTGCCCGAAATGCTTCAGAATTTATCCTGCTGCTTTTGTCAGCAGTCACATCATCAATAAATACTAGAGAACCAGTTCCACTAGCAGACATACACGCCCACGCCATGACACTACCACCACCATGCTACACCGTTCAGCTGATTTGGATGTAAATACCCTAAATTAAATATTAGTACGTTTAATTTTAAATCCATTGTGGTGATGTATAGAGATACAAATGTTGGAATTGTGTCAATGTCCCAATATCTATGGACCTGACTGTACATGAGATGGACCCATCACAACTGTTTCTCCTGTTCAAAGTGGGTCCTGTCTCTGTACCCAACGTGCATCCAGGTTTTTCTGCTGTTTAGACCTAATTGCACACACACATCTCAGAATATTTCCCTTAGGATGAGCGATACCAACTTAATAAAGAGATGATAACAAACGGCATTGGTACTTAAACTAGGTAACTAATCTCATCACTACGTTGCACACCTTGGCTCCACTCCACTCTGTGTGTGTGAGCAGGGACAGAGGCTCGTCTTCTAATAAGCTGTTGATGGCCTGTGACGTCACCAGAGGCTTATACACCGAAGCTCTGCTTGCAGGACACCCTCTAAGACAAATGTTTAGTTGTAGGACTGGGACCACACCTCCAGTGTGTGGGAGCCAGGATGGATTCAGGGCATTCTAATGCCACCATGTCTTTGGGGAAGCTGAAGCTGGGTGGTCATTGTACTGTATCTTCCAACATGAGAATGATGAGCAAACAGCACTTTCACTGGGGTTAGGAATAATCACAAGCATATTACCTGCTCAGCAGATGCTTCAGAACGTTTGTGATCACGGTTCACTGAAAAACCTGAACCATCCTCTGAAATGAACAAGAACTATCTCAGTCACCTGGTCCTGAATATGCAGCTGAGTATTCATTTCACTTGCTGAAGGCCAAGATGTGCTTTCTTATACGTCAGCAAAGCGACAGCTGCAGTAAAAGCCTGGAAGCAGGAAAGAAAGAAAGAAAATCTGGCATCTGGTTGATGTCTATGGTTTCAAACTCCAGGCAACAAAGAATCAAAACCCATGACCTAATTTATGGTCAATATTTAAGGTAATTTGTTCAAATGCGTTTAAACCTGTAACAGTTGAGACCTCGATCTGTATCTGCAATGGCTGCTTGTGCTTGTGTACATTCACGTGGTGCTTCTTACGCTGCCTGTGTGTGTGTGTTTGTGTGTGTGTGTGTGTGTGTGTGTGTGTGTGTGTGTGTGTGTGTGTGTGTGTGTGTATGTGAGGGACTTTTACAGGCAATCTCCTTACTACTTTGTGTGGTGCACACCTACTTTTACTACCTACCACAGTGAAGACGGAGCTGAACGCAGACACACACAGACTCGGGCTGTTCTGGGGCCAGTGAGTGATATGGGCCTGTGGTTTGGTATTGAGTTCTCTCCAGCTTAGTTTATGAGCTGCAGTGGAGCGAGGGGGGCAGATGGAGGCATTAGTTTAATTGCACTGGGGGTTTTTCACATGTGCATGAGTGCAGAGCCTCTTATCTTCAGTGAGTAAGATCATCTTTACTTTCTTGAGTTACAGATATTAAAGTCAATGATCAAAGAAATTAAATTAAAATGCCATTAGTTCTGTTTAATTACAAAAAGCATTGTTTTAAAGTGGCCCTTGTGTAGTTTGAACTGAATTTGTCCTGAACTAGAATTTATTTTAGTGACACATCAACAACAACAACAACAACAACCCTGTTGACTTATGTGGCCATGTGGCGCCCGGAAGTTAGTGTGGGGTGTCTTGCTCAAGGACACACCTGGTGCCAGAAACGAGATTTGAACCTGTAGCATTCTGCGTTCCAGGCCATTTTTGGTCCTCACACACTGGCTCTGGCAGCAGCATTAACATGATTGACAGACCAGACAGGAAACAGGAACAGGAAGTGATGTCACCAGGAACACGCACACCAAACAAGACAAACATGAAGATGACGGCGCCTCCGAAGGCCGGAGGCAGAACTGTCACACCCTTCCCTGGTTATTGTTTCACTGTTAGGTTGTTTTGCCTGTATTACATGCAATGTATGCACTGTAAAATTAACAAGTGTATTCATGTAGATCTGATATTAATTGATTAATTATTGCTTCAGAAAACAGGGTTCTGGCAACAAAACACAAGCTACTGACCCTTAGGAAAAACTGTTCTGAGCTTTTGTAAAAGCAGCAGATTAATTGAAACTGGTTATTTGACAGGTTTCAGTGCAGATTTAATTCGTGAGTCTGAGTTTTTAATATCTAACTCCCTAAAGGCCACTCTGTATGACAGAGGCTCAACATCACAGCATTTCATCAATTTTCATCCTTCTTCATTCATTAAGCAGTTGATTCTATTGGTGCAGGTTTATTACTTCAAATGAAGACGTTTGTTGTTGTTGTTGTTTCTTGTGTCTTTGTGTAGGCGTGTGCGTCTGTCCTTTGGGGTATGAGTTCGAGGAGCCATCATGTCAATAACTGTTCTCACAAAGATGAAAGAACAAGCGTGTGTGCATGTGTTTACAGGTCCTCCATGTGGTATTGTGGTCTGCGGCAGAAACTACTGTTCCTCCAATAAAACGCTCCTTGCCTCATTCGACCTCCACTGCCGCAGTAATTAGCCCCAAAATGCTACTGTACCGCTGCTTTCCTCTGTCGCGGCGTCTCCTCGGCCTCTCAGCTTCAGTCCAGACAAATCACAGAGGAGGAAAGCTTTCTCCTTCTGCAAGTGTTGATGGCAATTCTCCATAACTTTATAACCTCAGTCTGTTAAAAAGGTATTAAAAATGTTTTATTAAGACTTTATTAATTTGATGATTGTGATGTTTATTAAAAGTCACTGTCTCCAATTAACCTATTTCTTAGTTCCACTGGAGGAGTAATTTCTCCTCTAATGTTATCGGCTAATTTGCTATATAATTGTCAGTTTTCTCACAAGCTATTTCACAAATAAGGGCAAACATCCTTTTATACATTTTATTCGATCGTCGATCTTCATTATATCAATGGTGACATTCTTTTTTTCCTTTTGCAATTTGAAAATCCTAATTAAACTCTAGCCCCAGCTCAAAATGTGTCTTTACGAATCAAACAACAATTTGTAAATCATGCAAAAATGCATTGTTATGCTCAGGATGTATGTGGTTTTAAATTATTAAATTATAGAAATGGAGATTGTAAAACTACTGACGACCAGGTGCAATTCAACACTGTCGCCAACAGGTGGCAGTATATATACAGCCTATATATTTACACAGTAGAACGCTGCAGAAGAGACTGATACAAACGTTTTATTTTGTTCACTTTAATGACCACAATGCATTTAAACACCATCCTGACACAATCACAAATACACAGCAGACATAAACTGGAATAAAGGAACAACATATCATTTATAATGTTTGTGCAAACAACACTGAAAACTCTATTCCCTGCAGGGCAGAGGAGACTTTGGAAAATAGCTGCTGGTCCCGTAGGAGGCTGTTACATGTACAGTGTGTTTATACATTCCTTCATAGACCCACAGTGTAAACATCCAAAGCTCAGCCTGGTCCTCAGCAAACGTTCAATTGATCAGACGTGTTCATCCATGTACAGTAATAAAACTGTTTGGTTTATTCAAATGAAGGCAGCCCCAGAAATGTTTGAGAATTTATGCCTTAAAATATCTCAACTTAATCATTTCATACGTTCTCAGTTTTTT
Source organism: Betta splendens (assembly GCF_900634795.4). Lineage (NCBI taxonomy): Eukaryota > Metazoa > Chordata > Actinopteri > Anabantiformes > Osphronemidae > Betta > Betta splendens. The sequence continues at coordinate 9,337,429 of NC_040888.2, forward strand.
ATTGAGTAAAGTATTTGTTTGCCATCAGGTGGATTTATTGGCTTGTTTGTGTGTTCTGTGGTGAATAATACTGAACTGAAATAAATGATTTTGTCCCAGCTCTTAGTTGTTTGTGGGACATATTTTCATTCAACAAACGATTTAACTGTGTCACAGGAACAAATAAACACAGTCATTCACACTGTCTCGCTTCCTCATCCCGTTAAGGCCGACCACACATTTCTGGCGCAGTTAATCAGTGCTGGTGACTAACTGGGTTCACCACACTTCATGGCTGGCATACAGCAGCTGTTTGTCTCCTCTAACCTCCAAATGTTTCCCTAATTGCTTTTGCACCAGCATGTGTTCACTGAGCTGCTGTTTCCCACAGATTGAAGTCAGACATGGACGAGGAATTTTAAATAAAATCCTACTAGAGAAGCTCCTTCTTGTCTCAGGGACTAAAGCGCAGGACCTTCCCGTTGGGGGAACCGTGAGTCGTGTTTCCACAGCGCTAGCAGCTTAGCTCACTAACACATCGCAGGCACAGAACTCCGCTGCTTTTTGCATGTGCAGCTATAAACGGCCACAGTCACTAATGTTCACTGCTGATCATGGATTTGGAGCCCGTTAGTGCCAAGCATCAGTATGGATTAAAGACTCTACGAAGAAATAGAAACAAACGTGCTGCTGCTCAGAGCCTGAAACAACCTTTAACCTGAGCTAAAACCAAGACAAGTTAAAGTCTGTCCCAAATGTAAGACTGGCATTAAAATGAGAGACAGAGTTTTGGATTTAGTCACATAACTAATTATAATTTTTGGTTCAAATAAACATAAAAACTTCTCAGATCTACTCTGGGCTGTGAACCACAGACTGGGGTTTTAAAGATTAGGCTCTGTACTAAAAAAACTGACAGCAAATCACAAACCAGTAAAACTAAACCAGATTATATCAGCTGCTACATGATGTTGTTGATCACTGTTGTTCAACACACAGAGCAAAAAGCAAATGTATAAAACCCTAGTGGAACAAATACCAGGAGGACACAGAGCTGGAGAGATGAGGGGCAACGTCCCAGTCTTTCCAGTCATCATCTAGGAACAGCCCAAACTGGTTCTGACATCCAGCAGCTCAGGCGTCAGACGCTGGCAGCCGCTCAGCGGTTTCCTTTGACATTGCCCTGGTTTCGCGTGTCACAGGTTAGAGGTGGTGGCTGGAGCCTAACTACTGACCCTGGAACAGCCTATTTCCTCACATGGACGGCTCTGATGCTTGTGCACTTTGAGCTCCACGCAGGCTATTCAATACAAGGGATCATTTTTTGATTTATTAAAACATGAACATCTGAATTGAGGGATTTTCAGACTATTGATGAGGATTTTTCTCGAAAGGACACGTTAATTTATTTTGACAACAGACTCGGGTAAATCCTGTATCGTCCACCTTAAACAAGCCTTCGTCCAACAGTGACGGTGATGTTCTGAGCATTTGCTGTAGCGTCTCCTCAGAGCCGTGGCCTCCAGACTTGAAGAGCGTCATGCCTTCATGTGATTATACCACATTATTATCCCAGTGATGGTCCATGAGCTAAGCTCTGTTCAGACGCGCTCACCTGTAATTAATCCATCGGCTTCTGGTCCCACATTATTAAATAGCCTGCGTGGAGCTGCTGCTGACTTCAGCCTGCACAAGTATGGCTATTACAGAGCACCTGTGCAGGTGGGACGGAAGCAGCCGGTGGTCAGGGGCAGATCGCGGTTCCTGCTTCAGCTGCCACACACTCCGTGTCCTCTGAAGGGTTTTCACGTCAGCATGAGTTAATTCATTCTGCTAAAGGCAATGAATTACCTCACAGACCTCAGAGCAGATCGTACGCTTCATTTACAGCTTTGTTTGGATTCTGTAAAACTCATATTGATTTGTCAGTAAAGCATAACTGTTGCATTGTAAAAGACACACACACACACACACACACACACACACACACACACACACACACACACACACACACACACACACACACACACACACACACACACACACACACACACACATTTATCACATTCTTATTTGTTTGTGTTCCAACTTTTACTGTTATAAAACTTGAAGGTACGTCTTTGAAATGTGCATCAGCGTTCTCATGCACTTTTTGTGAGAACCATAAAACCAAAGTCTACGGCTCAGTAAAGCTTTTGCTTTGTTAGAATGATGCTGTTGTTCTTTTGGCATTTGCGATTTATCCACCCTCTCTACTTAAGCTGCTGACTGTGAGGAAGGGTGGCGTGTTTTGCTCTGTACCATAAAGATGAATATTTGTTTATTTAGTGCAGCTGGTTTCACCTTAAGAACAGTTGAGATAAATCCAGTGTCGGTTACATTCAGATCTAACTGGTTAAAACCCAGTAGTAAAACACTGTTTGCTTTCTTTAGAGGGCTGCTGACTGAGCGGCCTGCAGATGTCAGCCTGCATGTATGTGATGTGACGAGGCGGAGTCAGACCCTCACTAGTGAAGAGATCTGATACATACACAATACATAGATCAAAAGTATCCTTAAGATGTCTGATCAGCTGGGTTCTTTTTATTATATTAATATCAATGCAAATGGATCTACAGATGTACAAGGCATGAGCGAGATGCAGAATACGGGAGAGCAAGACAGTGTTGTTGGTTCAAGAGTCCAATGCCAGATGGGAAGAAGCCGTTTTTATGACGTGACGTTCTGGTCTGGACGGACCAGAACATTCTGCCTGAGGGAAATGTCTCAGAACCACGGCTGTGATGGGGGGGGTCAGACGTGAGTCCTTGACGTGTGCAGGTCTTGGACTGATGGAAGGGTACAGTATATGTCACATGACCACTGACGTGATGCAGGAGGTGATGGATGGTTCAGCGATGGCTGTGTAAAACTGAACCAGCATCGTGACTGGCGTCTCCTCAACATCCTCTGCTGGGCTTCATGATGAGGAGCTGATGGACAGCTGGGACATAGTGGTGGAGTCCACGATTTATTGCTCAGGAAAGAAAACATTTATTTAGATTTTAAATTTTAAATGTTATTGTCACTAAACAGAACATACTGTTTTTAAGACTCACAGAAGCTTTAACATCCGGTCGTCAGGTTTCACCGCACAGTGTTGAATTAGTTGAAATCCAGCAACAGCAGAAGCAACGACCTGCTTCAATTTATATAATCCATCAGCCAACGAACTGAAAACCATTTTATATTAACAATCAGGCTGAGGTTCTTAATGAGAAGACATCGTAAAAAAAGAAAGAACAACAACCAACAAACTCCGTGACTCTGATTTGCAGCATTGGTTTAGAGTCAATCATTGGTTTCAGGCCTGATGTGAATCAGCCAGTGGATATATTTTATTCCAGGAAACTCGACACATTTGTTATAAGTGACAAGGTGTTTTCATATTTGTATGTATTTAACATGACTTAACATTTTATGATTGTGATACATAAATTAAATTAAATGTCAAAGGTTTAAAGCAGATGCATCTTTGGAAGCACTTAATGTTATTTATAGTTAGAAGACATGAGCACACACACACACACACACACACACACACACACACACACACACACACACACACACACACACACACACACACACACACACACCAGAGCTGTGTCTACTTGGAACATGGTAATTACATAAATTGGTTTCAGCTTTTGCACTTTTCTGCCTGAGCAACTATGTTAATGTACTAGTGCTGAGGAGAGAAATACTCTAGAACAATAATGTGTGTATTCATTCAACTGACGACATGAAGCACGGACACTGAGGGTTAATGTGACAGACGAGACAGACAGCTGACTCCTCATGCTTCCACAGTATTAGTGGGCTTAGAGGAGCATATTTTGTGTTCCTAGTTACTAAATGCTGAATAATAGAAATGAATAAAGACATTTTCTTTAAACGTCACGGCCTGGCGTCCTGCTGCAGCATCTATGACCTTCGTTCTGTACTCTTTAATGAACCTGTGCATCTCCTGGGACGCCCCCTCGTCTCTGTCCTGAGGACTCTCCTCCTCTCCCGCTTTCATGTTGCCTCGTCCTTTGTTGTCCCAGATGCTCTGCTCAGTGTCTCCTCGCCTCTTCAGCCTTGTGCTTGTTCTCGTGATGACACATCCCAGTGTCTGCTTGCCCTCCACACATCAGCATGCACATCTGTATTCATACCTACACAGACTGAGCTCAGCACAAAACACGCGACTGACTATACATGTTTTTATAGCAAGAAACAACATTTACACTCATCAGTGTATAAAGGATCAACTGATCCGTACAGAAGTCACTGCACTAAAGTTAAATATTATTATTTCATGTGGACGAATGAGCTTCTAAAAGGGTTTAAACTGAGGGTGAAATGATTTGATAACTTATCTCATGTTTATATGCAGTGTGTTCAGGCTAAAAGAGCCCCCCCACAACTGAGCACTATTTAAAGGTTCCAGCCGAACCAGCTGTTGATTGCAGTGGTGGTGCAAGTTAAGTGGTGGTTAATTTATTATGACTGATAAATGGAGGAGATGCTTATGGTTAGATGTTTGTGGTCTGTTTTTGCATAGGAGCCTGAATTCAGATCTACATTTCGAGTTGTGGAAGATCCCGGGCAGAGGAGCCCTCAGTATGAAACCGACTGCCAGTATCACTGTCAGTTAATATTGTTATTTTCTATAATATATAATATACGTGTTATTATTAGATAGAGACACAAACGTGAACAGCTGCAGATATTTATTAATTTTAACAGACTATTTACAAAGATTCCTTCAAATGCAAAATATTCTCTCTTCTAGTGTTCAGAGTGCAAATAGTGTCAGTGTCAAGACTAGAGATCATTGAACGGCCACAAAACCTTTAACTATAGAAACGTAAGCATGGCTTCGCTGTGAGCAGCGGTGGCTGTGGTTCTGGGCTGCAGCGTGGAATGCGCTGTTCCTGTAACTTAACGTCAGCATCATACAATTAGTAACCTTCAGTGATTGTAAAACACGCTACACATCACATTTTTGTACTAAGCATCTTCAATCAGACACTGGAGACATTTCCATGACACAAAACAAACGTATGATCACAAATAACAGTATAAGCTTCAATATTTTTGTCTTTGGCTTATTTACCTTTTTCACATATTCTAAGTGTAAACTCCTGCCTCCTAAAAGCCGATGCTCAATTAAAAACCAAATGCCAACACACATTGTTGGATCGGAATCACAACTAGAACATAAAACCTCACAACCTTTACCTTGAAGCTAAAATGAATCACGCACGGTCCCTTGTGTTTGATGTGACAGTTCACCTCTTCATGTCCATAACTATATGTTTTGTGTTTAGTATAATTGCAGCTACAGCCAACTACTATAACCACAAGCAGAACCAGTGGAGCAGACTTTTATCTGCCTCTGAGTGTTGAGCTCCTACAGCTGATCCACTACGTCTCTAATAGAACGTTGCACTTCAGGGCTCAAGCTTGGAAATATCATCTTCAGGAGCCTTGGCTGCAAACGATAACTAGCATTTCCTCCAGACTGAAGGGAACTGATTCCGTATTAACTGCATTTGATGACTTAGTTCTTGTCAGCCAGTGTATTTATTATAATGATATAGAAACAACAACTGAATTAATGTGTTCTTGAATGAAAATGTAAACGATTCATTTGTTTTCACCCTGAGTGTCAGTTAAGAATAAAAAAGCAGTAGTCAGTAGTTATGAGAAAACAGGTCAGGTCCAAAACCTCCATGTTCACGAGTGTTTGCTATGTTAAAGTCACACCCGACCCTCAAGACCGGACCATGAGACACTCGAGTCACGTTAAGGTGTGGATATGCTGCAGAAGTTCAGACAAAGGCACCGCGAGGTGAAACTCTGTCTGGCTCCACTGTGCTTTCAACCAACTAGCTTGAATTTGAGTAAGAATGATATGTGTGACGTTCAACGTGCAGACGATCCTTCGCTTCATTTGCAAAGTAACCCTCTTGTGTAACAACTTTTAACTTGTAAATGCGGATCGGGATCCTTTGCTTTTGTGTTTTTGATACCGGGCTAATGCTCGTTTTGGTGCGGGACAGATTGACTGGATGGACTACGCGATCCGCTGTCTCTGGTCCGGACTGGCGGGCCGGGCGCTGGCCTTGGGGCTGCGGGGCTGGTTCAGTTCCAGTGCCTCCCCTCTGGCTTTGACGAGTTGTTCTGATCCCCAGTGTAAGCAGAGCGGACAGGGGCACGAGGCCGGATGATGCATGACGCCGGGGAACGGGTAGAGGCCCGTGTTTGGAGTCAGGCCCCCGGGTCGGCCGTGGTACTGGGAGAGGCGGAGCGGGTCCAGACCCACGGAGGCCGTGTAGGGACTGTGGGCTGAAGCCACTGGTGAGGGCAGCGCCAGCGGGGAGTAGTGATGGAGGGAGAGGTGAGGGAGATGGGGAGGAATGAAGGGGTAGGGCAGGGTGGAAGAAGGAGAAGCCCGGCCCATCAACAGGGCGCCGAGCGGGTCGACCAGCGGGTGAGACCAGGGCAGCGAGTGTCTCTGACGTTTGTCCTTCATCCTCCGGTTCTGGAACCAAACCTGCAGGCGCACGAAGGAGAAATTAAGCTTAAGAAGAGACATGAAAGGAGAAAATGAACAAAGTTAAGCTAAGCTAAGTTTAAAGAAGACCGAACGGATCAGAACCAACTGAATCCTGTGGTTCTAAACGGTAAATGTCTAATGGTGGAATCCTAACGATGGGGCCTCCGTCAGGACGGACGAGGTCGTCTTTAAAGTCATTTTAGGGCAAGACGCTCCTTTTCACAAACACAAAGTTTCACCAGACATTGCTGAATTTGAGGGTGCTTGAAAGATTTCAACTTGAGTAATAGAAGAAAAGACAAAATACAAACTGGACTCAAAAAGTGAAACGTCTGGTGCCAGAATAAAGATCTGCTGCAAAACACGACCAGATATGTTCTAACCTCCTGTGTGCGTGTGTGTGTCTGTGTGTGCATGTGTGTGTGTGTCTGTGTGTGTGTGCGTGTGTGTGTCTGTGTGTGTGTGTGTGTCTGTGTGTGTGTGCGTGTGTGTGTCTGTGTGTGTCTGTGTGTGTGTGCGTGTGTGCGTGCGCGTGTGTGTGTCTGTGTGTGTGTCTGTGTGTGTGTGTGTGTGTGTGTGTGTGTGTGTGTGCGTGTGTGCGTGCGTGTCTGCCTGTGTGAGACTCCACTCCTTCAGCAGATCTCCCGGAAGGCTGCGCTCCTAAAGCGTCAGGTGGCAGCGTTTACGAGGCCTTGCCTCACATTCCTGCTCGTTCATAAAATCCCCTTCAGTTGCTCAGAAAGGTGGACGTTTGCTGAGAGCTGCTGTTTGGGCCTGACGCTGACCTGCCTCTGCTGCAGCTACCGCACTGATCGCTGTGTGAATAAGCTGAGTCATTTCATATTTGTGTTGTTGCCTGAACCCAACCTGACACTGAACACATGCAAGGCTCCATTCACACAAACCTTCTGCCAATTCTTTCTACTAATGAATGTACTGTGTTATGAAATGCTTCACAAATCAACCATCATTACTGTCACCAAACACGCATAAATATGACAGGAACATAATTACTTGATAACATGTCATTAAAAGATGTGTTTGAAAACCTACAGCATAGAAACAATGTAGATCATGTTTGTTTTCAACATTCATGAATTATAATCATTATTTAACTGACTGGTCGGTGAGGAAACTGTAAATAGGAGACAAGAACCGTGAATCAGGTTTTACCTTACGTGACTTTACACCTGTCACGAGCTTCAGGGCAACAACATGCAATATAATACTAACTAATTACAACCACAGGCTTTATATATAAACGATAAAGCGTAAAGGTCTGCCGGTGCTCCGTTAACCGGGGAGCGCCTGTCTCTCCGTTACCTTGATCGTCGTCTCCGGTAGGTTCAGCGCCGCCGCGAGCTCGCACCGCCGCGGCCTGGACACGTAGCTCTCCTTCCCGTACTCCTGCTCCAGTCGGGACAGCTGCTCGCGCGTGAACGCCGTGCGGTGCCGCCGGCTCTGGTCCAGCAGGGCGCTGCGCGGGCACGACTCCCGCGCGCCGGTGTGCTCGGCGCCCGGGCCGTGCACGACGGTGGCGTCGGCGGCCGGCGTCTGTCTGCCCTCCGACACTGGAATGATGGGTTTAGAAGCTGTTTAGACGGAGAGCGGACACCGGGCACCGCCCGTTAATGTCGCCAACCGGGGAACAGGTGAGGCTGCGGCGCTGCGGGTCACGAGCGCGGGCAGCTGCGTAATCGCCGGTCGGAGCTGACGTGACCTTCACGGTCGCATTTCAACAGCAGCTTCCAGAGTCTTCCTGATTTTCCTGTAGGTGAGCTGTTCTTGGTTTTAAGCTGAATGCATCTAAAATATTGACACACACCGTGGGGACACGCGCCCCCCACCTCCACCACCACCACCCCACACTAACATTAAGTTCATGTAGAGGAACAGTTCGCTCTTTAATGACTCCATACAACTCATAAGGCCTTAAACGTCTCCCTCGTCTCTGTGTTTTTCCAATAGAAGACGCGTTCGTTCAGTCAGATCGTGTTACGTTAATCTCGGTGTTGAGCAAAGTTACAGTTCTTCCAGTTACTTACACATGAGGCTGTTTCTGTGACGGTGGGAAACGTGTAAAATCCCTTTAGTTCAGCTCCGCGCTCGTCCTCCTCAGCCGCTCCGCTCCGCTGCTGAAAGGCCGGTAAAGATGCGACAGTCTCACTGGAACTTATCTCACCTACACACACACACACACACACACACACACACACACACACACACACACACACACACACACACACACACACACTGCGTTCCCCGGGGCTCCTCTGCTTTCCTCTCTCTGCCCCCGTCGCGCGGCTCTCCAGACGTGGGAGCGCCGGGCGGCGCGGCGCCGCGGCCCGGAGAGGTGTTAAAGGTGTTAAGGGTAAAGTCTTTGGTCTCGCTCTCGGCCTTTGTACTTTTGTTATGGAGAATTAAAGACGCACAGGCAGAGACAGCAGCCAGACCCCCATTGTCCCCTGACGTTTGATGTTTGCAGGTTTGGAAGTAAATCATTACAGGCCTAATGGCTCAATACGCCCAGGTGGTAATGAAGACAGCACTACGGCTGCAGCTGTCGTTATCGCAGGCTTCATGCTTATTAATACATTCATTTTCCGATACAAATATTTTACAATTTAATTTGTATTTATTGTATTTATTTTTTTAAGAGATGGAGTGTTTTCATATGAATTTTGCAACCTTTATATCAATATAACCTGGATTTTACATGCGAGGAAATGTTTGCTAAACATTTATGACTACGGGACATTAATGCAGCTTTGTGCAGCATCGACCAAAGCGCTGTGCAGTAAATGTAGTGGTTGCGCTGACCCTTGAACCTGTGTTTTGGATCTTATTATGGCTATAATCTGCGCTGATTGTTAATCCAGCGGCCAGATGATGATAAAGAGCAGAAGCGGAGAGCAGAGCCAGACAGACGCCAGGTGGGGTGGAGTCACTGTCCAGGCAGGAAATTTAGAAGCGCTCAGGTGCCGTTGGACGCATCACGCAAAGCTGCACGTCACGTTACACGCGTGTTAATGTTGATCTGAGCCGCCGCTTCGTGCTTTTACAAAACATCACCGAAATACTGTGAAGTCCCGCATTAACCTTTATACATTGTCGTTTATTTAGCAATTTGTATATTTTTGTATATATTCAGCAGCATCTAGTTTAACTTCCCTTTCTCAGTGAGAGACACATTGTTCAGTAGACTTATAACTGGTGAAACAGAAATGCTGTGATCTCGGTTTAAGGTCGTGGGATGAAGCGTCGTGTTCTGCTTCCTGGATCAGATCCTCCTAATCTTCTTCTCCAGTTCCATATTTCTGGAACAATGCACACGTTGCGCCGCTTCCTGGTGCCGCATGTGTCACACACATGTTTTTGAGGCTGCACATGTTGTTGTAGTGTTTTGTGGATTTGCACAAAGTGTGTGTTCCTCACGTGGAATCGGTTAAGAATGAAGAGCGGAGCAGGGATTCAGCAGCTTATGCAAATGTCCACACTGAAAGTTCGAGCTTTATTATTGTGGTTGCGAATGATCAATTCTTCTACGTCCTCTGTGTCTCATGGCATTTGTTCCTCTTTGAGATGACGAGTAACCTCCTATAATAATGTCCATCCAGAGTCTGGTGTGAAGCTGAAAGTAGTTTGATTTAAAATCTAATCTGTGTTTTCACTACTTCAGGCTTTTGTTCTGTCGCTTGATTGAAAGCAGTTGGCTTTGAAATGCTTCAGCTGCGGTTTTGTAAAACCAGGGAACATCGTTGTTCCCGTTTTTCATTGTGAATACGCACGTTTATTCCGACGGGTTTCACAGATTTGGGTCCAGCACCTGCACAGTTCAGGCGAGAGCGGGAGCGGGTCAAGTCCATTCTGCAAAGAACCCACATCTCAGGTTGGGAAAGCACTGAGCAGGAGGCGAGTTAATGGACAGATCATAAAAACGAAGAATATGTTTGTTAACAGCCTGAATTCTAGTCAGTGAAATCAGCTCCCGCCTCGTTCCCCTGCTCCTGATAACATCTGGCCCAGGTCAGCAGATGATGATGATACCGGAGGGTCGTGTCCTCTCCTCCGCCTCCCAAACTTCAGCCCGTGTCTGTGTGTCCAGCTTCTGTCACTTTCAACCTTTCTGACTGTTCTCATGGGTCACATTCAGATCAGAATCTCGTCCCTCACTCTCACCTTTTATTGCATCGGCTCCTTTTGCTATAAGATACGCTGTATCCTGCATTAACAACACAAAGCCTGGCCTGCGAACGGCTAGTGTTGATATTTATGATGCGCAGATTTGCATATGGATGAGAGGGAAATGCCCCCTGAGAGGATCCTAAGAGCAATTTGAGATGTTGGGCTTCAGGTAAAAGGTGGATGCACGAATAGAAAACAGAACACTGTCCAGAACATTTTACTGGAACGAATCCGACAGACGAATGGCAGTTTTAGATGAACCCTTCATGTTGTACAGTAGGTGAAACCCTGGGACAGACGAGGACAACGCTGTGTTTCTCATCGACTTTGATGGTCCACATTTCATCCAGAGTCTCCTTTGTTGACGCTCACGTGCTCGACAATTATTGATAAAGTTGGGCTGGAAGTCGGGGCCTGCGATTAAGTGACTGCAGTGGCAAGTGCTTTGTTGCACATGTGTGTGAGAGCAGCCGCTCGCTCCCACTGCGACTGCGAAGTGATGTGGGCACGATGAGAAACATGTTTGGTGCAGAGGAGGAAGAGGTTCCCATGCAGACACCTAGTGAGCCCAGATTTCTCTCAGAAGGATAAACAGCTTCATTTGTGACCCCGCATACCAATGAGAACTCATGTTGCCTTTGATTCCGTGTCCACAGACGCTTTCGGGGATGTGATGCTTTCCATTGGCCGTCGCATCCTGCCAGGCCCCGTTATCCCAGAGGAGTGGTAGTTTTGATCAGATGATCAAAGTACACACTTGTATCTGTAAAACACATGGTTATTGAATCTGATTTATGAGCGCACTCTTTAATAGCTGTGCTCGCAGCACATTGATTAGCCAAACTCTGCTCGCGCTCTCTGTTGAACTGAAAGCCGGCGCGTCACGTTTGTTCCCTGCGTTTTTTAATTAGTGAAATGTTTCTTCACGCAATGTTTTATTTTTGGAAGTCTATATATTTAACTGTATGTCACTGTCGTGTCTAAGGACAAACTGACATGTGTCACAAGACAAACTGACAAACACGTTGACCCCAGACGTTCTTTATTATAAGAAGTAAGAAAAGGAAACGTGCTGCAAACACTGAATTCAAAATCAACTTCACCTCTACAGCAAGTTTCACTATGACAGAGTCACTACACTTAAAATAAGGTGACTGGAAGCTAAAGTGTGAGAGGCAGGGGACCCTTCAACATGGCACCTGAGTCACTGACTGACTTACTGAGTCACTGACTGACTGAGTCACTGACTGACTTACTGAGTCACTGACTTACTGAGTCACTGACTGACTTACTGAGTCACTGACTTACTGAGTCACTGACTGACTTACTGAGTCACTGACTGACTTACTGAGTCACTGACTTACTGAGTCACTGACTGACTTACTGAGTCACTGACTTACTGAGTCACTGACTGACTTACTGAGTCACTGACTTACTGAGTCACTGACTGACTTACTGACTGACTTACCGAGTCACTGACTGACTGACGTACTGAGTCACTGACTGACTTACTGAGTCACTGACTTACTGAGTCACTGACTGACGTACTGAGTCACTGACTGACTTACTGAGTCACTGACTTACTGAGTCACTGACTGACTTACTGAGTCACTGACTGGTTTAATTACTGACTGACTCGGTAAGTCAGACAGTGTACTTACTGAGTCACTGACTGGTTTAATTACTGACTGACTCGGTAAGTCAGACAGTGTACTTACCGAGTCACTGACTGACTGACTTACTGAGTCACTGACTGGTTTAATTACTGACTGACTCGGTAAGTAAGACAGTGTACTTACTGAGTCACTGACTGGTTTAATTACTGACTGACTCGGTAAGTCAGACAGTGTACTTACCGAGTCACTGACTGACTGACTTACTGAGTCACTGACTGACTGACTCACTTTTGACTCACTTTTATGTTCAGCATATTTGGAAAATATGATCAGAGAACTAATATTAAGGAACAATGACGTCCGTTGAGCTGACTCATTTTGTTATCAATAATTTCCACAATTGTTTTTTTGAACAGTTTTGTTTTATAGAAAATCTTCAAACCTCTATGAATACATACACCAGTTGAAGCTGTGTTCAGCGTTAATAATAGACCGAAGCCTTCACTGTTTATCAGACTGACTCGGGGAGAACTTCACGCTCCCCGTTAGGCTGTGCAGCTGTTCGTTTGTCCCTTTTCAGCTGACGCTGCTGCACATGGCAGTGCTGCCCAGATGTGATGTAGTGTTTTCTCAGTAAATCTCTGGGCTTTGTGTTAGGAATCAGTGGAAGCAGCTGCTGCCATGAACAACAGCAGGGACCGCTCGGCTCATTATTCCTCAAATATGTGGGACTATCACGTAGCAGCATTTTACAAGATGTTGGAAATGATTATATTGTCACCATCACTGCTGTAGTTTGTAGATTTGTGGTCGCTCAGTTATTTTCCAGTTTGACCTGCTCTGTTTAGGCCTGGAGCCATAAAGCTGTTGGCTGATGTCTTGTCCTGCTGAGTTCACACTATTTTATGCATCACATTAATGGTATTTTAAACCTGTTTATTTTTAGGAGATTGTGATACCAGCTGTTGGATAGAAGCAGGATGCACATGCAGATGCAGGGGTGATGCTAAGTACAAACCGACCTCTAGCCCAGCCTCTGCTTCTGTTAATGGCTCTGTTAGAACTCTGCTCCACAGCATCATTCAGAGGCTCAGTCGGACGCTCAGGTCACGATCAGTCTGCACATTCCAAGGAGCTGTGTGTCTACAGACCCTGCTCAGTGTTTGTGGGGGAACGTGTTGCAGATGTGTAGAGCCAGTTGCGTCTTCGACTTTCTGGAAACACGCAACCACATTAAAGCAGCGTTTCTCCTTCTCCGCTCAGAAACTTTAAGTAACAGACAATTTCCCATATGATCTCAGGATCTGTGACAACCCACATGAAAACCTGCTCTGGCGACCGCGGCAACGGCCGCTGTGGAGCGATGGATCGACCCAAGTGCATGAAACGCACATAGAAGATGTTTTGCGTGAGTTTAGCGGCTTCCTCTGTGACTGGCTCTAGATCAGCCTGTCGATCACCCACAGCCTCCAAACTGCACTGACATTTTTGTACTATTGCTTCCTGTCAGTCCAGTTATGTGGACCACAGTTTGTAGGTTCATGACTCAATGCCCAGTGTTTGTCTATGGGATAAACCTCAGGAGACACAGCTTCATTTCAGCTAATGTTAACATAGCTGAACTCGATCCACTTATATCTAGTGTAACGTAATCACTCAATAAGTCAAATAGGTCAACTCCATAATCGTAACCATACACAGAGCATCAACTGGCCTTTGTCAGTACTCACAATATCCTGGAACCTTGTTTAGCCCGAAATGAGGTCTTCATCTTAATATGCAGCACGCGCCGGCATTGTGTCTCCAAAACATGCAGCGAACTCTCTCAGCACAAACCACAAGCACAATGAGAGAGGCACATGTAATGACGCTTTTGTTTATATACACTTTTACATGAAGAATTGCGTCCCTCCTTTCCTACAGCTTCGGCTTGTCTCTCATTCCAGCCTGAGGTTGTTTCACCACTGAACACAGGTGAACACCTGAAGAGGTACAAGGCTCCCTCCTGTTGGCCACTGAGGGAACACACGGTCATCACCGACCTGCAGGAACTGTGGGACTGCAGCCCTTTACTGGAGGTGTTTGTCCTCATCAGACGCTGGAGGCTTGAGGATTCTGTTTACGTAATGTGGGCTTCTATCAGCTCACACGTTCAGAAGAAAAGGTTTCAGAAACGCATCTTAGTCTTTGTTTTTACGCTGCATGTGCATAACTGTGGTCAAATATTAAATGAGTGATAGATGTTCAGTTTAGATCCAGATTTTTATTGATATCATCATTTTTAATGCTGTGCTGCTATGTTGTCAAATATCCTCTCAGTTAAACCAAAGGTTCATGTGTGACAACATATTTGTTGACATGTTTTAAACTTCACAGCACGTTATTCTCCTTCATAGTGCACAGCTTAAAATATGCATTTTTTTATGCAAACATAAAACAATGGTTATTTCTGTTTATTTCTGTAACCATATTGTAATTTATAAAAAACCTCAGCAAAGTATTCGCATATGGAGGAAATATTCATTCAGACACAGATAATAATGATACTGTTACTTAAAGACATACACTTGCTTTGCGTTTAGCTTAATTTAGTAATTAAAGAGGTCAAAAGCAGAATCATTTCATTAGCAAAGACTGATGAGGAGCAGAGACCGAGGAGGTGAAATGCAAGAAAAAATACAAACCATGGACTGACAAAAACCAACAAGTTATAACTTTTGTGCGACTAAGTGAAAACAGAACGTATAATATAGAGTTAGTAGGAACCTCATTCAGATGGGCCTTGGTTTTAAAATGGGAAATAAACCAATCAGCTGCATTTATACCAAACACAGCTGATCAATAATCTGATCTTCTCTGTATTTGCTTCCGTGATTAATTATTTCTCTAAATGTGATTTTCTCTCACTGACAAAGGTCAGTACAAACGTGTGACCTGATTTAAACAGGCGGATGCTCCTGTTTAGTCTCTGAACTCAGTTTATGGCCTGGATGTTTTTCTAGTTTTCGTCTTATTTCGACTACTGGAGGCATAAGTCATATTTACCGTATTAACAGCACCACCACCACCTTCCCCTCAGACCTGGCTTTTTCCTCTTTAAATGCTCAGCAAGGTCAAGTTCAAGGACACAGGACATAATAGATGCAGTAAAACCTCCTGCTGGAATAAGATAATTAGGAACGTGAATAATTATGAAGTCCCTAAGTTGTGGAATCTGATTTAGACGTTTGCTAATTTGTTGACACAATTTCTGGTACAGTAGTTATATTACATTTATATACTTTGTTTTTCCTGTCACAATATTTACTTGGATTATTTTTAGTTTGCAACTGACAGCTTTCCACTAATCAGCTGCTCTCACAGTCGATGTGATCTCAGACCACAGTTCGTATAAGTCACATTTACAATAAGTGGCGCTGAGACTGTGAACTGTGCTCAGCTACTGCTTAGTTGAAGTAGCTGCTGGTTCACGGGCTTTTTATGCTTGTGCATCACATCAAGGAGGAACAGCTTCACTTTGTCTTAGCCGAGCATGTTTTCCAGCACTTACGCATCTTGATGTCAAGTCCAGGAAGAATCTGGTGACGTTTGACCGACCAGTGTCCATGTAACCGGTTGTTGTGGGTCTGTGAGTTCGGTGCAGTCTGACAATGAATGCATGCATACTTGTGAGTTAAGTATTTAGTTAACACTAGAACTGTACCTTCTGTTATATTATTTTATTAACATATGTCAAACATACATATTACTTCTGGAGTTTCACACAACCTCTCTATACAGTCTACTATTGTCCCTTAGTTCTTTGGTACATTATGTCAGACATGTAAATGTTTGCACAGTAAAGTAATAAATGCAATAAATCACGTGACGTTATTTTGTAACTTATATTTTTACAATAGAGAAGAAAAACCTCACATAGGCTCATATGTTTTCTTCTTGTGTTGAGTCAGTGTTTCTGTTGCATGTTGTTCATTGCAATAGAAGAAATGCAACATGCTGTAGGAGACTGCAGCATTAATCACATAGTCGCCACCACGAGGAGACCAGTGTAGGAAACAAGCAACATATGCACATAGCTACAATTTCTTCAGTTTCATGAGCTGATTTCACAGACGTCAGAGCAGTTTAATGAAGTATGAAGCTAAATGAGAGGCCGCTGTGTTTCATGAAGGCAGAGCCACGGAGCCACACACATGCAACGGCAGGGCGCCAGGTAGATGATGATGATGATAATAATAATAATAATAATAATAATAATAATAATAATAATAATAATAATAATAATAATAATAATAATAATAATAATAATAATAATAATAATAATAATAATAATAATAATAATAATAATATAATAATGGCTGTTTTACATTAACAAACGTCACTGTCATCACGGAGAGAAGAAACTAGACTTTTTCCATGAAGGTTGAGAAAAGAAGAAATTAATTCTTGTAGTTAGTTGATTTCTAATAAATTATGAATTACATTTTTTATTGAATGGCTTTCACTTTAGCTCCCATAGATCCCAATTTTTATTTCACCTGAGCCTCTGTAAATTGAGACCAAACAGTCCAGTCGGTTAAATTATACTGAAATTATAATTTGACCTAAATACCGTCGAACAGGAAAAAACGTCTTCATAATATCAAGAGTGACAGTCGCTGTTTTAACGGGGCAGCGCTGATAACAGCAGGACAAAGTAAAGCTTTAGTTCAGAGCTTCTGTATTTGTCTGGACCTTCGGTTCTGACCGCGTTCAGAACAAAAACATCACGGTTGGTACCAGCAAAAATATCTAAACGTTCGTGTCCCTATAACTTTCCTGTCGAATATTAATTTGGTGAAAGCATAATAGTGTTTACTGATTAAAATGTTTAGCCTCGATAAATAAATATAATTCTGGTTTTAAACAAGTGCCGCTGGAATATAGATTTAAAACAAGGAGACGAATATGATGAAAACATTTTAATGCAGGGCAGTGAGTCCGGTTTCAGTCCGTCGAACAGTTCGTGTCAGAGTTTTAAAGAACGACGTACATTTAACTCAACTTTTCAGTTGGATCCTGTTTCTTGATTTCTGTATCTCGGGTCAACTCCACTGCGCAATGAGCGGCACATGTAAATGACAGAATTAAATCAGCTAAATCAGGAAATAATTCTGCTCATGACTAAACGTTTTTTTGGCCTGTTTGGGCCTTTGAAAATAAAACACGAAGTTATTACGCTCCGACGACATGAAATAATAAAAAGATCAACTGTTTCTAAATGATATTTAGAACAAAACAATTAGGAAGGCAATTTGGATAAAAGGCAGCACTGAAGCACCATCGGCAACACACTGTCACCGGATGATGGGATGTATGAGCAGTTAATATGTGGAGGTTTGTGGTGATGCATGTTGTTTTAGTAACACGTTTGTCAAACTTGATCCCTCTGTGACCGGAGTCAAATAATGATGAATCCGTCCTGTCGTCAACACGAATCAGCAAAGCTTCTGCTTTAGACACTGGGATTTGAATTTAAAAACAAGCACCTGTTTCCGCTTATTAAGAGTTTATTATTATTTAATATTATTAGGTTGAAAACCTAATCCGTGTCTCAATGTTCTCGACCTGCGTCTCTAATCAGATTCCTTTGAACGCTGTGTCTCTGAGGTGAAACGTTAATGATTGATCAGCTGAGTTGCAGTCTGGCTGTTTGTCCTCTCCGCCGTTTATACTGTTTATTTTGGAGCTGTCACGGAGACTCGGTGGCGTCTTATGAGTCATCTGCGCACACAAATAAACGAGGAAGCTCGGAGGTGCGCGGTAGCCTTGAACTTGAGCTCATTACATGCGTCTGTCGTTCTGTCTGCAGCCTCTGCTCCACCCTCCGGCCCTCTTTCTCTTTCCGTGTTAAACTTGACCTTGACCTCTGGGGCCAGTCTGACCCCCCAGCAGACCACGCACTCGCTGTCTGGGTGGTTTGTTCACAGACAGCTCGGTGCAAAAACTTGGCCTTCGGCTGCGTTCGCGTTTGAGCCTTATATCAGCAAAAGTTGAAGAAATACGAACACACACACACACACACACACACACACACACACTTCCCTAAACATGATGAATTACGCCTTCACCTGGACATAAAAATTCTGTGACATTGAATCAGCAGTTCGAGAAAAGCTGCGAAGAAAACCAATAATAGATTAGAATGTAAAATTAAAATAGACGATAAAGGAATCATAAAAAATAAATGCTAATTTAATTATGAAACACTAAACATGTGCGTTTGGATTAATGTCGAAGACCTTTAGATCAAACAGCTCAGTTCTGCGTTATAGTCGAACTACAACGTTTAATTTGTTGAAATTGTGATTCCAGTCATTCCTAAACTAGCTTTATTTTGCTTGAGACGTGCGTTGACTTTTGGTGCTGCAAGTTGACATCTGTCCTTAAAGGTCGCTGTGGTGGCTTATTTCCTGGTCCCACCTCCATCATAATAGCTACGGTTATTTACGTCTGAATTCTGATTCACAGTCAGTCGTGATGTAGCACAGGTCTATAACTGTACAAACATAACTGTATTGTTTGACCTCAAAGGCGACATGATCTCATGATAAACAAATCTGTGAGCACCTTAAGGTTCAATCTGCACGAGCGAAGACGCGCATCAAAACGCAAAAGTATAAAAACCTGCGATCAGTGAGGACGAGCAGCGTGAAGGTGACACGCTTCTTCTGCTTTAAATATTTGTGTTCAAATCCAATATTTGGGCGAAAACTAAACTAAAATACAAATTTACATTTTCATCTCCAAACCTGCAGCCGAGCGCATAAATCTTTACGCACGGACGCACCTCGAAGGTTTGAGCTCAACTCTTGTAATGTACAATAAATCTATAAATAAATGACGTTCATACGTCATAAACAATGTCGGAGCAGGGGAAACAAAAACACACACATTTCAGCTGAGAGTCCAGAATAACAGTAGTTTGAACCATCACGTCCGGGAGGTTCCGTGTTTGTGAGCTGGTCCCTTAAATTCTGAACGTTTTAAATCATTTGTCTGTGCGTCTTTTCTGGTTTATCGCCT
This sequence comes from Betta splendens, assembly GCF_900634795.4. Lineage (NCBI taxonomy): Eukaryota > Metazoa > Chordata > Actinopteri > Anabantiformes > Osphronemidae > Betta > Betta splendens. Next base: position 9,356,860 of record NC_040888.2, read on the forward strand.
GTGTGTGTGCGACATATATGTGTATAAATATAAGAAAACACTGGCTTTCGTGTACATGTTTCTCTAACACTATTGTGTTCACTGTGTTAATTAACAGACACCAAATGAGTCTGACCTGATTAACGTTATCTGAACATGTCGGTCGCTCGTTTATTGTTCAGTGTCTTTGTTGTCTCTGAGCATCAGTCTCGTGTTTGGCGCGAGCAGCTTCCAGAAGCGCAGCAGCACATTTTGGAAGCTCGCACCGACAGATTTCCTTCTCGTGCCACCGCTCGACGCTCGTAAATATTTGTCTTTGACTGACAGTCGCCGTCAAGTCTCTTCTTCTGTTTTTGTCTGGTCACGTGATCGTCGGGTCTCATCCAATGGACACGCGCCCCCTCCTTCCCTCGTCTGGCAGCTTGTTGCGTCAAAGCTGCGGCTGGGATGAAACCGGAGGTTCGGCCGGCTACCGTGAGTCTTTGCCTCCGAGCGCAGCGGCGCACGCGTGACAGGACTACTGTGTTGCGCGTGACGGTACGTGTGAACTACCTGAGCTGTGCTTGTGTGTGTGTGTGTGTGTGTGTGTGTGTGTGTGCGTGTGTATATGTATGTGTGCATGTGTGCGCTTGTGCATGCGTTTGTGCGGAGGCGCCAGCAAACACAGAAGAACGAACGCGCACCAGTTTGTCTCTTTTAGCCAATGTAGCAGCTTAGCGCGTCACGCCGGACCAAGACTGAGCAGAACCGGAGTAAAGATCAGCGCATATGACAGCCTCCCTGGTGCTCAACCCTCGCTGGCCAGCGGAAACGGTGATGTTTGTGTATGATAACAACCTGGACGACCTCAACAAAAACATGGAGGGACTGGTGGGCAGCGGAAACTTCGCTGCGGCGACCGCGGCCAGCCAGTGCCGCAACATTATGGCGCACTCGGCGGCCGCCGCCGCTCTGGGCGGCCACGCGTCCGGCCTGGTGCACTCCTCGGCCGGGTACTCCACAGTGGACATGTCGGCTGCAGCCTCCGGCGAGACTGGCGCCCCCTCGGGCAAGCAGTGCGCGGCGGGGCCGTGCCCGGCAGCGGCAGTGCCGCACCAGAGCTCCTCCACCAGCGCCCCGCTGCCGTACGGCTACTTTGGTAACGGCTACTACCCGTGCAGGATGGGGCGGGGTTCCCTCAAGTCCTGCACACAGGCTGCGGGAGCCGCGCTCAGCTCCCAGTACATGGACACAACCGTCGCCACCGATGAGTACCCCAACCACCGGGCCAAGGAGTTCGCCTTCTATCACGGCTACCCGAGCCCGTACCAGTCGATGGCCAGCTATCTGGACGTGTCGGTGGTCCAGACGCTCGGAAGCGGCGAGCCGCGCCACGACACTCTGCTCCCCGTGGACACGTACCAGCCCTGGGCTCTGACCAACGGCTGGGGGGGGCAGATGTACTGCTCCAAGGACCAGGGGCAGGCCGGACACCTCTGGAAGTCCGCCTTGGCGGGTAAGCGTCGCCCCACACGCTTTAAAGCATTTAGAATGAGAATAAAGTCCACCTCAGAGGCGCGAGGCCGTCACCGTGGCCTGTCTGGATCAAAACCATTCATTCAAGCTTCAAACAAATTGATGCCATTGCTCTTTAAAATAACCGCTAATCTGTGAAGGCATTTACGGCATCGACGAGTTATTGCTGAGACTCGTTATTAATTATCTCCTAAACAGTTCCGTGTGCTGCGAACGATTCTGTAGTTAATGCTCAACAGGAGATTGTTTGGACGCGGAGCATCCGCTTAGTGAGATGTATGACACACTAGAGGAGTCAGATTATCACAGCCGACGCACAACGCACACATATGAGCCACTGCTTTTCGTACTGGATGTGACTCTGAACACCCTTCTCTGTTCCCGACAGACGTGGTGGCGCATCAGCACGACGGCTCGCCCTTCCGCCGCGGCAGAAAGAAGCGGATACCGTACACCAAGGTCCAGCTCAAGGAGCTGGAGAAGGAGTACGCCGCCAACAAGTTCATCACCAAGGACAAGAGGAGGAAGATCTCGGCAGTGACCAACCTGTCCGAGCGGCAGATCACCATCTGGTTCCAGAACCGGCGGGTGAAGGAGAAAAAGTTCGTGGCCAAAGTGAAGACCAGCGCGCCGTAGGACGGTTTCACCGCAGGACTGCGAGTTTGTGGGTCACACGAGAAGCGAGGAGCAGAGACGAGTGATGGGGAGAAACAAACCAGCTTCACGTGCGTTGTTCGCTGGACGCGTCAACGCGTGGAAGAGAAAACACACTAAGACAAAGCCAGATAAAAAGAAAAGAACCAAAGCCCTTTTGTCAGAGGCGTCTTGTTAATACAGCACCTTCCTGCCTGCGTTCATGTACCTGTCTGTCTGTGTTTACTGTGTCAGTTCTGTCCGTGCCAATAGCTGAAAACAATCTATTACGCTGTTAATATTGTTTATAACTCATGTAAACCAGTAATCAAAGTGCAACACTTAATAAATTCTTTAAGCCTCCGTTAGATCTCATGTCTGTTTTGATGATGGCGACCGTGGAATTATGCGCTTAATTTACTGCGCAATGGGCTCCTCCTGCGCAACTATGCCCGTAAACTCTGCAAACGGATCCGCACGGAGATCATATCAAAGGCCGCGCGACGATGAGTGCGGAGGAATCCAAACTTCTCCTGCAGTTTCCACGTGTTTATGAGGCCGACGGTCCATGTTTGGATCTGGAACGTCACCACAACAACGCGATCCATTTCATTAGACCGTGTGAACAAAACTCCTGAATCGTGCAACCACGCGTTCGCATTCTTAGTTTAATCCCAGTTTTACGCACAAAATGTTTTACTTGTGAGAAAGATCGAGTCAGATAAACTTCTGTCGACAACAAATCTTTAGTCTACGATATTTTAAGACCAGGAAAAACAGGATTTAACATTTAAAATCAGTTTTTAGTTGCTAACTAAACCAAATTGTAAAAAAGTAAAAGTAAAATATTTTCTTAAACCCGAATCAGAATAAAATACAAAAATATATATATAAAAAAAACAACAGAAATAGAGTATAACATAAAACATGTAACAGTTTTCGGTATAATTATCACACAACCAACAATTGTTACAATTTTCTCCGTATGATTTGTTCTTAAATCCATGTGGCCCCGTGTTTGCTTGTGTGTGTGTGTTCGTGTGTGTGTGTTCGTGTGTGTGTTCGTGTGTGTGTTCGTGTGTGTGTTTGTGTGCAGCGGGAGAAGCCCTTGACCTTGAGGCTTCTCCAGCTATAGCTCGTCTTTCACTATTTACAACAGCACAGTGTTGTCTTGACTGCTCTCGCAGACCCCCCCCCCCCCCCCCCCTTGGTTTCCTCCATATTTGTTGATACCTCATCACCCGGCTGAGTTCTGAATATTTTGCCACCTTATTTCTAAATCAAATTTCCAAATATATGCACGTCTCTCTACGCTTTGAGTGAGTTTGTTGGTAATTCCAAGTGTCACTCTTACTCAGTCTCTTTGCTTTTTGCTTGGGTCGAGGAGGTTCAGACAGAATAAATATACATTTTTATATTTTTTTACATCACTTTAGGCTCCAACTGCTCCATCACTTATTATTATTATAATTATGAGCTCATCTTAAGGGTCGGAGTTGGTAAATATATAAATATTATAATAATATAATATTACTTATTTTCTTCTGACTTACGACCACAAAGTACAAATAAACACTGAACTGCATTGGACACTTTCTACATTTATTATAACGTTGGAAAAAGCGCCTTTTGAATCTGCGTACTGTTGAACCTGCAAAACGTTATGTTGATAGAAAAAACAGCATGTGCACGTGTTTATTATGAAACCGGAGAAAAGGAATGAGGGATTATTATGGCAATTTAATATGGTGGAAATACAGAGCACTGGGATTTGAAGCTAGCGGGTTATTGGCTGGGCTCCGTTGATTAAATACGAGTTTCCGTGTTCTTCTAGAAGTGAAATCTCGAAGTGGAACTTTTACAGAAACGGTCAGTGGCCGAGAGGAACCGGCCTGATGGAGCAAGAACGGATTTATGGTTCAAAGGCAGACGCAGTTGTGAGGTTAATTCAACTCTTAATGAATATTCATTAAATGTCAGTCTTTATTTTAATTATTCTGAAAGTGAATTACATTTCTGTGTGTGTGTCGGAGCGTTAAACATTAACATTGAACTTGACAAACGGCGGTGCGCTCTGCTGCCTGTTGACTCTCTTTTACTGCTCCGTCTCTGTCCCCCTTTAAAACCAACAATACTGACGGAAGCCCTGAAGCTCATAAAGCTCGTTCTTCCCTTTAGTCCAAATACCAGAGAGAGAGGAGGAGGTGGACGTCGCGCCACCCAACGCATGTGGTCTCACTCAGACAGAAAGTCCCACGAGTCCAACACGTTGTTGAAATGAAGGAAATCAACATAATTTGAATGCCCATGTTGTGCTTTTGCTGCATCGCATCAGTTGATGCATTATACCTGATTTTTTTTCCATACATTGAATTGGTCACAGTTTCCACCACATTAAATATAAAAGACACACAAAAATATTTGTTATTATAGTTGAGGAAAAATCTGTTGGGGTAAAAAAAATATTTTTTTCAAGAATTACATAAAGATTTAAAAAATTAAATTAATAAACATTTAACTGAGGAGGCGGCAGATGTTGGTTTAGAATCTTTGAGGAATAATTTAAAATTGTATTTGACTTTTTACATTTTACGTTTGCGCTCTGTGCTGCAGTATTGTACTTTTAGCTATAAGCTAAAAATTTATATCTTATATAAATAAAATATAAAGTGATCTCCCGTTAACAAAGCTGCTCAAACATTGATGCAGTGATGCAAAAACATTTGGGGAATCAACCTGTGAAAGTTTGTTAATATTTATTTTGATTAACATTTTCTGTTCCGTCGGTCTAATCGTCCCTATCGTTATTTGAACCAACTCTACTAAGTCAATTTCAGCAAAATCTCCTCACTTAGAATATTATTTTATATTCATATTTATATTTTATGTATTTATTTTATTACTTACCAATACAACACACAGACAAAACGGTAAAACGTGGTTGCACATAGCAACAAACATTCACAGGACTGAATATCACAGACACATATTCATCAGATCTACACACTGAGTCTTCGTATTATCAACTTTGAACCAAAAGCAAAGCAGGAGTTGGAGCTTGTTTGTGCAGCGACGCTGAGTCTTTCACTTGTCGCTCGCGGAAGAAGGCCGCGCTCAGACCGAACCATTCACTGTTCGTGAACATACTGTTAATGAACATACTACTGCCCTGCTGAGAAAAATAGGTTTTTCTGGAACCACAGGAAAAAAACGAACTACCCGGAATTATATAATATAGAAACAATAAATAACAGAAATACAGCAACATTTGCAGTAATTGTGATCAGCTGTTCCGGTTCTAATGCAACTCGTCTCTTTTACAAATAGAAAATAAAGCACCGTAACAAATGTGAGCAGTAGCCAGTTTAAATCCTCTGACTCTTCACAAAGATTGGTATCGAGGGTGATGAAGCTCTGACACACATAAACAGAACACAGGTTCTGGATCCACACGTTACAGGACATCTCACAGTAGCGACACATTCGCTGCACGACGCTGAGCAAAAGACCTGATTCTGCCACTCTGTGAACTGCATTGTCTGAAGTGAAGAACGGAGTCAGGAGGGAGCGACACAAAGGTGAAAGTGGATGTAGTCAAACATCAAAACACACTTATTAACGCCAATAAAAGCCTCAGGCCTAAAAAAAATCCATGACACAGATATGTACACAAAACTAAAACAATGATTCTGGCTGTAGCTTTTATTGGACGAAGCTGTTCTTGGGTCAGTTTGGGTGAAAATTAGTTTTTCCTGTATCATCACATTAATGATGACCCTACTGGTTCTGTGCATTGTGTGAATCAACGGAGGCTGATGTTTATGTGTATGTCTGGCGCTTCATTCACAATCAGTTATCAGTTCATTCCGTGTTCAGTTTCTATCTTTTATAAAAGTCACATTCGTTTCCAGGTGATGTACAAAAGTGAGATTTATTGTCTCAGAACAGCGTCACCGATCAGTCAGTCAGTCAACACACTGACAGAGACGCTGTCCCATGTCCCTCCTCGAGTAGAACTGAACAGAACAGAACCCAGATATTCTAGTGCAACACACACACACACACACACACACACACACACACACACACACACACACACACACACACACACACACACACACACACACACACACACACACACACACACACACACACACAGCTCCCAGAGGACACTTTAGAACAGGAATGCAGGACAGAGGCTCGTTTTTCTGTCTCAAGTTCATGTCCAGCAGACCCCCATCCTGCCACACACACATTTACCGTAGGTCTTTACCACCTCCTCCCTCCCTCCTCCTCCTCCTCCTCCTCTGCCTTTGTCTGCATTGCGACTGTCTTTTTGTTTCCTAGCTTGGACTTTGCAGTTGAACTTGAGACAGACAGACAGCTTGTAAACAGTTGTAGTCTGCCCCCCTGTCTGGTCTGCAGTGGCCTGCGAGGGGGAGGGGGTGAAACAGTGAAAGCCAGTCCCTCAGGGAATCAGGGATCCGTGGTTCAACATAAACTAATTGTTTGATCCTTTCTGAAAAACATGCAGTGTTTTATATTTTATGTAAAAACTACCTATATCAAAGAAAAATCTGAGTAGAACATTATCATTTTTTCAGTCCATCTCACATGGCAACATTTCTCTTTTGGACATTTTATTTCCTCAATGTTTCTTATGTTCTGTGTTTAGTTGTAGTAAAACTATATTAAGAAATTCAGATTTCTTCTGACGAAAGACAAAACAAGGATAAAAATATAATAATAATAATAATAATAATAATAATAATAATAATAATAATAATAATAATAATAATAATAATAATAATAATAATAATAATAATAATAATAATAATAATAATAGTAAAATAATCCGAGTCTTGGGAACCTTCTTCATGCCAGCTGTGGACTAAAGGCAGTGACCTTCAGTTTTAATTGCTTTTTCATTCAAGGGCACACAAGTTATCACACAGCAGATAAGATAAACTACGTTGTTCCCCTACAGTCAGTTTGTGTCAGATATCATCTGTCTTGTGTGCTTTTTTATTATTATTGGTGTGTTCAGACAGACTAGCTGCTGCCGTGTGACCTCCATGAGTCTTTAGGTCACTGTTTTTTTTCTCTCATCAGCTGTTTTTCTTGGCATCTTCTACTGTATACTTTACTCAATACTCCAGTGATTTGTGTCGCTTTCATCACATTCCAAATTGTTGTGTTGCATGTGCCCAATGTTTGGTTCTCAGATTCCAAATAAGTTCCCTTTTTCCACAGAAAATCACCAGTCCTGGTTTAAACCTGTTTATTGTGTAGACGCTCAACAGGAAACACAGTGTTAATACATGTAAACACTGCACCAGCAAGTAGTTTAACGTTTTATTCACCACCAAAATGTCAAAAAATAAATTGGCCTTAAGAGAAGAGATGCTCACAATGCACACATACAAACTCTGTTGGCAGCTGTTAAAGAGGCAGATCACCCTTTATAGACGTCAATGTGCGGCTTGGTGGTTCGGCCCAGAGGCCGGTTCTGAAACACCTTCTGGCCCATTCGCTCCCTCGTATGACTCAGCTGCTTATGCTGTTACCTGCTGTCATGAAGCCAGTGAGTCAGCCTTTATAACCACTATCAGTTTAACATACCTTTAGCATATCTACTTTGTAAAAAAACAATACAAAACAAATGACTGGGAGCAGCGTTCACACGCTGGAGTGACTGGAGGCAGAGGACCCACAGGAACCTGCTGTTTGTCCATCTGGACACATCTGGACACATCTGACACATTTGTCCATCTGAAAACAGTTTAGATAGTTTTCTGACAAAATGTCCTTTTGTATTTGTAGTAAACCAACATTTGAGGAGCACAAACCATCCTAATGTGCAACTCTTTACAATTTTTACAAATGTTGAACAGTTGTAAGTGCTCTTAACAGGTTTCTCCTGTAGCCTGATGTTCCCGACAGACGACTCGTTGCATAGTGCATCAGCCGTCACAACGGAAATGAGCGTAAACAAGCGGTGGAAGCATCTTAGGCAGGTTTGACTCTGAGAAGCTCCTTGTCAGCTCGTGGCACCTCTCCTCTATCAGACACAGAACCGCGTTGGCATGGTGATGAAAAGCAGATGATCCAGATGTGGTCCGGATCAGTCACCTCAGTCACTTCCTACTCCGATGCCATGTTGTTACTCTCATAAAAAAAGGAGAACCTCCACCTGGGTGGTTCATCGCTTCGTGTGTGTGTGTGTGTGTGTGTGTGTGTGTGTGTGTGTGTGTGTGTGTGTGTGTGTGTGTGTGTGTGTGTGCGTGTTTGTGTGTGTGTGTGTGTGTGTGTGTGTGTGTGTGTGTGTGTGTGTGTGTGTGTGTGTGTGTACTACTACTACTGCTGCAAGAAACTCTTTTCATTTATGTCATATTATTCAATATAAACATTATTGCTTAGGTTGTATAACTAACAAACACATTCATACCAACAAATATGTGCATTAGGCAACTTCATCGTGTAATTCATAACAATTCAAACAAATATGTTAAAAAAAAACTGTCTGTCAAATATGTCACTTCATATTGAACAAATTTAGTGTCATTAATGAAATCAAATAGGTCTCGTTAATAGGTGATATATAAGAATGTAAAGAAGACTCTGTCACAGAGACAGAGCAGCCTCCTCTGGTTATTAACCGTCAGGTAGGTTAAAATGAGAAACTACTACCAGTCACAACTGGTTATAGCTGGTCACAACTGGTTACAACTGGTCACAACTGGTCACAAGTGGCACAGTGAGCACAGCAGGAGGTGAAGTCTGTGAGTGATGTCCAGCATAAATAATGTTTGGACCAGACTGGAGGCCACAGCAGCACAACTACACAACAACACAGCTTCTACACAGACTGATATTTATGTCTTAGTTTCACATATTATTGTGTAACATACGTCACTACACATGTAACAGATATTAAAGGTGTTTCTGTCTTAGAGCAAACATGAAGCAGCACAACAACGTACAGTCACTCAGTCTGGTCCTCTACCGCCACCTGGTGGTTTTCATGGTGAACTGCACCTCTGAGCTTCAAACGTCTCAGCCATCAAACACTGGAGCATGAAATTGGGTTCGGACATTTCTATTGCGCACATGACAACAGTTATTATGATCAGTAATGAAAGGAAGATGTATGTATCAGACTGCAATTAGGCTGGTTTTCATTTAGTTTTTTCTAAAGGGTAATTAGAACTGACCCAGACTATTTTCTGCCATCTCAGCATCACGATCCCACCAGAAACCATCTATTTTCTATATTTCTAAATGTCACGTGACATGTTTTCACTGTTCATCAGACTGTGAACTGGACTCGTAGGCTTTTTCACTGGTGACATTATTAAGGATCCAGCCAGCCTTGGTTGTCATGTGTCAGGATGCAGACGTAAACAGGGAAAGAAGCTGCACCTTGACACGGTCCCAAGGTCAAATGAGACGTGTTTGGAGCGGGGCACTGCGGGTCTCCGGTTTTACAGGGCACAGAATAAAACCCTGATCACTGTGGGTTTTCTATCTGGTTCTACTCTTCCTCCCAGTCATGGCACGGCTGCTCGTTTTTCACAGAAAGCCGCTTTTTATGGAGCCGCCGCCTGCGGACGGGCAGCGAGCGTGTGTTCAGCAGACTTTAATTGTCTGTCGGTTGCAATAAAAGAGCCGGTGAAATACGAAACTGTAAAAAGAGCTGCATCTCGGAGCCTGGTGCATCCTGGGAGACAGAAATGAATAAAAGTCTGGGTTAGAGAACAGATCACACAAAGACCCTTTCACCTTAAATTTGAAATTACTGCATGCAGTTCAGCTTAGAAACGACTCTGAACGTGTCATTCACGTTTTTCAGTAAGTGCAAACCTGCTGATCTCAGCGTTTTCGCATCATAAACATTCCTCTTGACTTTATTATAATGCAGATGAAGCATGATCTAAAAGATCGATGCAAAAGAATATGAAGTGCTGACTGAGACAGTGCAGCAGCGTTATTAGTAACTCATTATGAGGCCACACAGCTCCTCTTTATTAAGCCACAGCGCCACCTGCGGGTCATACACGAATCCTGCAGTAGACCCCCTGAACGCTCGGATGATAAAAGAGTAAAGACGTGACGAAGTGACGAAGCTTCACCTCGTTCTACCACTCAAAAGCCTGATGCGACCACAGGGACCGGATAAAACCCCCCAAATTGAGAATCAGGTCAGAAACACAGCTGCACATGAATCAGAGCATGTGGTTCAGAGCTGGTCCAAACCAACAGCAGAACCCATGTACGAGCTTACTGTGTTTGTGTGTATGGGTGTGTGGTGGCGGTGAAGGGGGGTTCACATAAGCGTTGACTGATCCAGATGTCGTTCCGTCCCACAAACACCCACACATTTCTCAAAATGTTCAAATAACTGGCATAAAGAGGATGTGCTGCTATGGTGACTCTGCTATTTCAGACCGGCCTCGTGTCCAGAGGAGAGAGAGAACATCTGGTTTCACTGAACACGCGCAGCGTCCCCACATGTGGTGAAGGAAATAAAACGAATACATTTACTTTCTTCAACATTTCGTCCAGTTCTTTTTTTCACTTGTCTCTGTTACTACAGTAAAGTGTGGAACCCGCTGAGTTCCTCGCTTCTATATTTCACACATCTTTCACTGATCAGTCAAATATAGAGGAATTCACAGTTGTATTCTATCAGTGTTGGTCCAATGCAGAGTGCTGCAGGTTAAACTGTTCAGCAGCAGCTCACACTATTGATTAGATCTGAGGCAAGACGCATTTAATCCAAGGCGACCTCGACCTTCAGAAGCACAAGGTCTCGGCTCTAATGCAAATCCAGCTCCATAAATATGCTTTAATTCTCATAATGCGCTCGCTGGCTCGAATTAATAAAAAGCCTCAATGCCCCCGTGACTCGTTATGTTTGAAACAATGTACGAAGACATTGCAGGGATCGAGCGTCTCCTTCCGCTTCTTCCTGCCATCCCTCCCAGTGACACACGCGCGCGCCTTTTCCCGTGCTATAAAAAAACTTTATAGCAATCTGGGGCCCAGTTGTCATAGTAACCGGTTATGGAGAAGGGTGGACGTGATGGGAGCCACTGGAATGCCATATCTGAAAGCAGACGGGTCCTTTCTGTGCAGTTCACCACGCGAGTGTGCACTGACGCATGCGCACACGCCAGCGGGGTTTAAGACAGGGCCCAAAACCCCCAGAGACTGAAGCGGAGGAAGAACTGAAGAACCGCCCTGGTTCTGCACATAATTCTGCCCAGCCGTCACTTTCTGCTGAGCGCATCCATCAGGAGACTCCGCTGACTTATTTTCTAGGTTGATGGACGAACCTTTCCGCTTGGCTTCAAAATTGCCCGTTTACAGACAGATCTGTCTCATTATCGCACAGTGACACTAGATTTGTCTCGAGGGCCTGCGCGTATCTGGCCGCCATATGCGCTCATCCAAACGATACAGCTTATTTTTCACTCGCATCCATGTGGGACCCAGATGCAGCTGAGAAAAGCCACAGTAAACACCAGACGGTTTGGCCAGAAATGCTGTTACGTGATAATCAGTCAGACACAGATTTTATTGTGACCTGCCTGAAGGTCCCAAAGTGGGAATGATGCGTTCATTCTTCAGCGGTTTAATGCTCACACCACGGGACAAAGTTCTCTCCGATTTGTTTTATTTCCTGTTGTGGAGAGTTTTATAACAGGAAGTGTTGTGATTCGCCAGAGCACGCGGCCGTGCGCATTTATCGATTACTTATTGGCTATGTATTATTCTATGCACGACATCAGATCTGTCATTTATCAATGGTTTATTGTAGTTTCCGTGTAATTATGGCAAGTGTAAATCCAGCGTGTGCTGAAGATGAAGCGGTAAGTCGTTGTAAAGGATATATTAATAGCCTGCATTCATTGATTGTGTATATTGGGAGCCATGAATTTACTTACAGCCCGTCAACACGACAACAAACATGGATGATAGAAAATCTACTGATGTTCACCAGGACAGATCTCTTTATTTTATTGATCAATGACCCTTTGTCCTCTGACTAACTCTGTGTTGACCTAAATCATATTTGATTAGTGTTTTTAGTGAATCAATGCAAAATATACATAGAAATTATGGTTGAAACTGGAACCAAAGGTTCATGGTATTTCATGACTGTGACTTGAAAACATGGACTAACTATTAACTATTGATGTGAATAACACTGAGTAATGGTGTAATTATCTCTCATCCACTTTTAATTCCACCATCTCTGCAATACAGCTCATCTACAAAACTCTTAGTCAGATAAATATTATATAATAATATAATATCACATCTTGCTTTAGTTATTAAAAGATATTTAATATATAAGGTGCAGTTATATTCTCCATGTGTTGTAACATATGTATGTATGTATGTTGTTTCACGTTTTAAGTAAATTTTTTACAGAATTCAAAACGATCACGTACAAACGTCCCAATATCACCTAATTATGCTGCATTCGGCCATGCAGCTAAATGTGATGGAACAACAGCGCCATCTGCCGGCAGAACGTGCGCGTCGGTTTATTGCAGTTTTTTGTAGTCTCTGTAGAGGCTCAACTCTTTACAGAAGCTGTTTTTAGCACAGGTCAGACTAAAATACTTATTATATTTTCTCTGGTAACAAGACGATATTTGACCATTTCTTTATTTGTAATATTATTTTTGTAATAGATTTTATGCTTAAATGTGATTCTGAGAAAGCAGCAGCCCATAGTAACAACTTGACTTCTCCTGTCACTGAATCCCCTCCGTCCCCACTAACATATAAACAAACTGATCAGAGGGAAATTCCACAACGGACTGCTGCACAAAAGTGCACTAAAAGTAATTGGATACAGCTTGAAGCGCCTCTGCTCCGGCCTCCCGCCCGACTCAGGCTCTGCACAACGAGTGGTTCTCATTTGAAGAAATGGTGAAATACGGTCAGAGATAGATTTAAAGAAAGAAAGAAAGAAAGAAAGAAAGAAAGATAGAAAGAAAGAAAGACAACTGTTCCTTTTCCTCTGCAAATTTGTATAGAGCCCAACTCCGTGCGTCTTCTACGGTGGAGTTCTCCCCTCCGCCCCTCCACATCCTCCCAACGACCTTATTGTGGCAAAACACCGGCGCTCCTGCAACCTGAGGCCACGAGACGACACATACCCACGGTGAAGCGTCTCCAACCCATTGGTGAGAGGCAGGTGAGGTGCTGCATCACCTGCGGACCCTCAACCAGGGCGTCGGTACCAAACGGAACATAACCCACCACTGCAAGTTTACTTCTAGCTGCACAAAGCACAACAGCGTCCTCAGATCCTCCTCTGATCCTCTCTGCGGGTGAAAACGTTTACCGGATGACGGCAAGGGTTGAACGCCGAGGAGATAATAAAAAGAGCCCCGCGATGGGGCTGCAGCAGAAAATAACGGAACGAAGCAACGGCGAATGCCAGTCGGTTCAAGAGCAAACCGGACGACGGGTGGCAGCACCGAGGAAGACGGCCTGGACGGCGGAGCGATGTGGGCCAGGAAACAATAAAGGAGGAATTTCAAAGATGAGATCTGGGGATGATGAAGTCAAAGACGTAAGAATAGAACGGAGAAAAACGGCAGATGGAGGCTGTGAAGCAGCAGAGCGCACGCGGACTGAAACTGGAGCAGCAGGGACGGACAGAGAGCAGTGATGTCAGGGAGCTCGGCCATGACAGCAGCAGGAAGTGGGTGAGTGGATGGGGGCTTTTGGGGGAGGAGGGGAGGGCGCGAGACAAGGTGATTCTTCCCGCTGTCTTTCTTGTCTGTCTCGCACACACACACACAGGGCGCGCTGCACTTTCTGACTTGACTTTTGTCGTTTTATGGCGGCCTCTAAAAGACCCAGAGAGTCGGTTCTTTCGCACACACGCGCGCACGCGCACACGCACAGCCCCAAATTAATTTATTGCTCCATCAGGGCTGAATTGTGCAGCGTCCCGCAGGACGTGGACCGAGCTGTGCCCGAAGAGCACGCAAATATCGTGACCAGGCGTTGGCGACTGGACGGAATGTTTATTCACACTCGAATCTTTATTTATTTATTTAATTATTAACTTAATCCTGTCATTGCGATGCTAGAAACAAACACTGTGTTTGTTTTAAATTCGGATCAATTCTAAAGTTTTCTAAAAACAGCAGCACGTGGTCATTTTAATCTACGCGGTTAGAAATGATTCCTACATAATTATACTCATACTTTGTCCGGACTGACTAATCTGGGGCAGTGTCGGTGTCTCGTGGTCCATTTGTTGTAAGTGCGTCTCTATCCTTTTTGTAGCTGCAGTTTATTCATTAGTAAAACAAAACATATGATGTATTTTGCTCAGGCCGTTTTCTTCCTGCTGCTCCGCTACAGAGCAGCCACAGCTCCGTGTCCCTAGAGCCGAAGATTCCACCAGATGACGTTGTATACAGCTGATATGTGATACATGATAAAAGTTATCCAATAAACGTTAATTATTAAATTCACATTAGTGTCAAATACTGTTGGATTAAATACAGTTAATCTGATTTCTACATTCTCCTCAAACTGTCCCTATATGAACTAAATATGTCCTAACGTCAGTAATAATAATAATATTTTATAGTTAACTGTAAAACAAAACATTCAACAGCTGCAGCATAAAATCCTAATTAATAAACCTGTTACATGTGAAGGTTCCGCTCTTCGTGTGAAATTACGGTTTGGTCTTCTTTCTCTTTCTCACTTTCTGTACATATATAAAATATCTAATAATTTCTGACAGCTATAAAATGTTAGTATTTTAAATATTGATACATAAGATAGAATTAAATACATGTTATATTAAAGAAAATAAGCTAATAAAATATGCGTCTCCGGTTCTGATTGTTGTGAATTACAGGAATTTATTAAACTACTACATGTTCAGTAATTGTATTAAAGTGTTTTAAAAGTTTTAAATATGACCCGGGTCTGTCTTTCACATCCTGTGCTCAGGAGCCTGGTTCTGAGCGACCGGTTGTGCACCAGGCAGCAGACACCGGAGCTCAACGTCAGAGCCGGAGACGAGGAGGTTCGACTGCGGCCAGACGCATCCACAGCAATATTTGAGTCTTTAGACGCCCGTGAAAAGGCCTCAGGATCAGTTACGGCTCTGGAATAATTGATTGGAGATGGAGTGAAGACAGGAACGTAGGACGTAGTCTGTTTGGACGCGTAACACGTGCCTCTGTTATTTTGAAATCCGTGGTTCTTATGAACTCTTTTAATTTCCAAAAAGACAAATGAAGCATTCGGACCGAGACGTGCAGTGGTGCGTCTTAAAGGATCGTGCCTTCAAAAGGTAAAAGACTCTTTCTTGTTTCTTGTCTCCCACGTTTTGCAGCTCATCTGACCACTTCTTTAAGGTTCAGATCTTTTACTTCTTTTAGGTAATTTTCCATTAAAACATGAGCCTAAGCGTTCTATTCTGTGCCTAATGACGAGCAGACGAGCAGAAAACTGCAGACCTGATTGTGTATATAAACTTATATTATTTTATTAATGTTATTTATTTGACGACTAAAAAGTTTCAAGAAACCAGGTTTTAGCAGATTTTAGGAATAGGAGTTTTCACTGTATGTTGGAGAAAACCCATTTGTTTAAGCAGCGTCACTTCAGTTTAAATCGTTCAACAGCAAGTCAATAAAAAACTGATTACTATTATAGTTGTATGAATATTTTGTAAACATAGTTTAGGGAGACGCTTCTGTTATAAATACAAAAATGCTTTTTATTTTTTCTCTTTTCTAAAAATAATTAATATTTAATTTTGTAATTACCAAGAATAGGCCTGTTAATTTTATATTTCTTTCTGAGTATTAGTATAATAAAATAATACAAAATAACTAATCCAGCGTGACTCTCTGACGCTAGCAATGATTTAATTTTCCATGAAATCACCAATAACTTATTTTGATTCCTGTCTGAAAGAAACAGGCAAAAATAAATTACTGAGCATTGAATTATTGCAGCGACCCCATAAATAATTTAGCCAAATATTATAATATTGTATAATAAAGTTTTTTAAATCTTACAAAGAAAAATACAGAGTATATGATCCAGGCTTTAATTGTCATACAAGTTCCAGTTTTCATATCTGTATAAACATAAGCGTCTAGAGTCTTATATTTAGTTTAGTTTCATAATTCAAAACCTTATGTTGTGATTTGTTACAACAGACTATTGTGCTTATGCTTTTATTTTTAAACACTGAATTATCATAATCGTGACTTATTACACGTTGTACTTGCTGCTATATTAGTCTGCTGAGCTCCTTTAAAATTAACAATTGTAATTTTCCTTTAGATGAAGCCGCGTGCACGTCGGAGACAGTTTAACTGAGATAACGCTTCCATATGCAGTTAATTAAAATATTAATATTAATTAATAATTCCGTTCATATTGTTTCCCTTAGTATCATTATTCCTATCAGATAACACAGAGAAATTTGGAAAATAATTGGCTGATGCACTGACGTTAGAATAGAACACGTCGTTACTGTGACAGCAGCACTAATGGTCCCAGTAGTAGCGGTGGTGGTGGTGGTGGTGGAGTCACTATCATTAGCAGCAGCAGGAGGACGTGGTGTTTGCGTCTGAGGTCAGAGTCTGTTAACGTTTCTCCTGATGTAACTTGTGAGATTTCTGATTTCTGCTTCCACTTCATTTTGTTCGACGCAATAAAAGAGAGAGTGGCAGAAATAAAAGAAACTAAAGCAGCGCAAATGACTGAGGTTCAGTTTAATTGACTCTATACTCTAGTAGCAGCTATAACAGGGGCTGGAGGAGGATTATTTTAAAATAAAATAATAAATAAAAAGTTTAAACCGAGCAAAATGAGCCTTTGACTCCTGAGCTCAGCGACAGAGTGACGTCCAGCTCTGCATCGCCGCCACTCAGCATTTAATGGCTGCAGTCTCTTCACTTCTTCACACATGGACTAACGGGTCATCTCATAATTAGCTCTAGAGACGAGCGACGGGCCACTGCGTCTGCAAACGAAGGGCTGAGCGGACATTTCAGCACACTGCGACAAGACAGTGAGTCGGTGAGCGCCACGAGTCTCATCCGCCAAATGTGACGCTCCGAGTCGTCACGTCGCACGAGGGAGGCGAGCGTGGCTCCGACGCGGAGCTTTGATCGCGAACACATGGCCGCACTTCCTCTGCCGCAGCAGCTGCCCTGCCTTTGTGAGCGAGAGGAGCGGAGGAAGAGCAGAGAGCGCTCCTCGCGACGGAGTGAAACAAAGGAGGGGAGAGGAAACGGCGGAGGAGAGGAGCGATGGAGAGCTGCCATAAAGAGGCTCCGGGCTGCAGGCGCCATCTTGAGACAGCGCCGCACTGTCTCCTGCTGCATCAGCCCCGTCTGCCTTTCATGCCTCTCTTCCTGTCTCGCTTTCCCACCTTAACTTTTTACCACAGGGGTAATTGACCAACTACTTTATTGGTGGCTGGAGGAAGTGGAGGTGGTTGTACCAGTGCTCTGTATTACTGAAGTGAGCTTTTATGGCAGCCTATTGGCCTTTATTGCCTATTGGTGGTCAACAAAAGATGCCCCAAAGAAAGTCTGCCTCCTTTGTTGTTCTTCCTGTCTGCATCACTCGCTGTTGACCAGCGTTGTCTTTCTAATGCATGCTGCCAGGTTTGCAGGAATCACCAGATAAGACTCCTTTCCTTGTTTTTCAGTCCAACCTCTGACATCAGAGCTGAATTAAATTCTCCAGTTTAACCCCCGTGACCTCGGTTTAACTCCATTCACTGCTTGAGATAAAAAAAACAAAACCTTCCTAAACTCTTCTTTTTGCATCAGCGTCACTCCGTTGGATTTTCATTAAGCCGAGGAGAAACTACAGCTGAAGGGATTTTACTTGTTAGATATGATTTGCGGCCGCAGTCTGACCTCCTGCTGCTGGATCCACTCACATGCTCTCTAATCGCTTGATTATATCCAGAGGAGGCAGCGTCCTTCCTAAAAAATCCCGACTTTATGGCTTAGGTTTTGTACTCGCGTGACAGTTCAGACTATAATTCAGTGAGCAGGGATCTACATTTGTCTCTTGGCGAAAAAAAACATCATTATTTTAGATGTTTGGGTTTTATGCTGCAAATGTGATCAAAACAGCAACGCGCAGATGCATTTTGGGCACTAAAGTAAAACCATAAAAGCAATGCTTTGGTGTAAAATCATAGACAGGATGAATTTATAATTCATATCGTTACTGCGTTGAGACAGAATGGACGTTAGTGTGAGCTGTGACGTTCTGGAGTCAGTGGAATGTTGAGAGTATGTGTAACTTCTCCAACTGTGACTCCTCGAGTTCAGGCTCCTGCAGCTGAAGAGAAGCGTGATTATAGATTTGCAGGGAAGATATTCTATCATCATTTTCTAACTCTGTCATGCAACATATGACACTTATTAGCACAAAGGAAGTTGTGACATGTGACATGAGCAGGAATCCATTTTCCCAAAGTCAGAGGACCAGAGGTTCATGCTGATTGAAGCTGATCTGCACAGAGCTGGGAGGTGAAATCCTGAGTTAAACCTGGTTAATGCACACGTCTGTGTTCTTTATTCAACAGCAGCGTAGTTCTGTAGTGAGTGTTTGTTGCTGTAGATGCTGATTAGAACTAAAATGAGCCCATACATCACACACATATCAGGTCTGAGGAGAATCTACAGCAGAGTTTATTGATTGGTGGGGAATGATCAGAACAGGTAGAATGGATAAAACTCCATTTATGGTCATGTGACTCTAAACCCTGTGTTTTGACTGTCTGCTCAAACAAATCACACACAACAGCGTTCTCTGCAGCTTTTTGGACCAAGCCTTTTCAGAACTAAGGGTTCAGCTCGTGACACACTGCAGCGCCTCTGGATTCACCCCGGAGCTGTGTGATGTAGGTAGTTTCAAGTTGTTGGGCTGGAAGCTTAAGATCACAGGAACCTGAAACTGCCTGACTCACACCAGCCTGATGCCCTGAGAGCGTGGAGGAGGAGGCAGCATCCGGACCAGAGCAAGGCGTCTGCTCAGAGGTCAAAGGTCAGCCTCATGAATGTCTGTTACTTTTACAAACACCCTGTGCGGATTAAAGGACATATGATGTTTAATTTGAATAAATATTTCCCAATATGAATCAAGCCAGCCAATCAATTTTAGCTTCAGCTCAACTCTCCTTCAGTTTGTATTGTCATCCTGACCAAAATCGGTCCTCAGCTGTGAAATAGAGAGACAGGTGTCGTACAGTAACCATCTGTGCAGCGTGAGTATTTATGTTTGTCATTGGATGTAGTAATGAAGTAACTACAAAGTGTGTGTGTGGGGGGGGGGGGGGGGGGGGGGGGTACTGTAACATGTTAATTCATATTTCAGCACTCTGTTTGTAAATGTAATTACAGATGAGCTGGAGGAAGCGAGGCCCGGTCTCCACGGCGACCGTCCTGCGTGGTGTGTGCCAGCGCGACCACATCCTCCGACCTCTGCTGCTGCAACATATCATTAATTAAAAAAATGTTGCCTCTGAACGTAACCCAGGCAGCGATTAAGACGCCGCCGCAACGTAATTGGAAAAACACTTTCGCCCGAGTGGAACTCCACGGAGACAGGGTGGTCGGACGCTGCCATGGGAACGGAGCCGCTTCATCCTCTAGACGCGAGAGCTGCTCTCTGTGAAACTCTGTAACCATGAACTGGTAACGACAGAAACTGTTTAATTAACCTTCAAACTCACTTACAAAACATTATCATAATCTATATACATTATATTAACAATGTACTGAATATTGCTTCAGAATTGGAAATATTCCTCTATTAAAAGTTTTAAACGGACATGTTTTTTGTTGGTCTATGTTCAGGAACCCACAGAGACGATCACAGCTCTCAGTCTTTGTTGCTAAAGTCTCTAGAAGTTTGAAAAGGTCGTCTCATTCTTCCTGGCGCATCCTCTCCGTGGGAAACGTCTCTGAACTATCATTTTGCATCTCCACAAATATTCCATGGGCTTCCAGGCTGGGCTCGGGCTGACTCGGGGACAGCGACCGACTTCTCCTAAAAGCATCATCATTGTTGTGCTGAACGCAGAAGCCATGGTGTGGACTCTGAGCCCGTGTGGTGGCAGCGATGCTCATCACGAAGGCGTTTCAGGGCTCAGGTTTTGGAGTCAGTCCGGTCTTTGTCCAAGAGACAAGGGGACGTAGACACACAGCTTCCTGCTGGGTTCAGTCTGGACCTTCTAGGTGTGAGGTGGAACATTTCCTCCACTGCGCTGCCACTTCAGGTCACAAACAAGACGAAACATGAACAGAACCTTATGCATGAATAAAGACCATTCAGTCGGTCAGTACTTGGTTAAAATCTCATTTTAATTGATGGACAATAAACTTATTTGTGTTTATCTTTATGTTTATGTTTATGTTTAACAGGAGCCAGTGGCGACTAATAGATCCGTGTTCTAACTGGCCAATGTGTCTGCTGATTGTTTGGACAATGGTCCAAATTAGATAGTGTTGTACAGAAACGCTAGTTTGCTGCTCAGAACCTGTCGGTTCAGTGGACGGAGCCCGTGCACACACTAGAGCTGTGATGATGAATGTTGGCTGCTCCTCTTTAAACACTGCATGTTTTATGAAGTTCAGCTGCCACGAGGCTGTAAATCTGCTTTCTCCCGCTCTCTCCTGTGTCAGCAGCCAAGAGTTTCTGTATAATTTGCCGTGCGTTTAATAGCACATTAACATTTAGCTGCTACAGTCCACTGTGCAGGCGTCCGGGCCCTGGAGCTACGAGCTACGAGCTACAAGCTACGAGCTCCCCAGTTCTCCCAGTGTTACTGTGGTTCATATCCAGACACTGTATAAACTTATGACACACTAACATTTCATTATTATCTGAATAAATACAATTTGTTTATACCAGTGTTAAAGCTGTATCTATTCCACTGCTTCACAACATACAAGAGGTTTCTGTTGGTTTATATTATGAACTTATGTTTTGGGTTTAAAAGGAATATCTGTCACATTCTTGTTAGCAATCACTGCTATTGGCTCATATTATTACCGGTTATAGCCTTAAGCCAAAAGAAAACACAGCCTCTGCAAATTCTGTTCCATTGCATTATGGGAAATGTAGGCACTTGTAGGCAGTTTCACAAACAAAGGACACAGCAAATAAATATAAAACCCAATAAACAGATATAAATGACAAGGACACAGGGATGTTTAGCTTAGTGGCCTGGTTGTAGTTAATCACTAAGAGGCCCAGACTTTTATTTGTTGATACAGTTCTGTGGTTCATTGCAAGACAACAACATACAAAGTTTGGTCCTCCATTCATTTGTATAGTGTGTGTGTGTGTGTGTGTGAGAGCCTTGCTCTAAAAGAATCCCATGTACAGGAACTGTAACTAAATCTATCGATCAACGTAACCGCTCTCTCTCATGCACAATCCAGCTCCAGCTTCTCTGAGATCTGTCCAGTAATCACAGCAGAGTCTGTGCCACACATTATTCTGCAGCTCTACCTTCCCTCGCTGTTGCAGGGAGTCGGTTAATAACTCTCTGCTGACTTCATTTACAAAGACAACTTTACCATGTGAGCTCTAAAGAGGCTCAGGGAGAACGCCTGGAGCCTCCTCAAGCTTTTCAGCAGAGAAACGTGATGCTGTACATGATGAACGAGCCCAGACATGGCTGTTATGAAAATATATAGCCTGTATCAATCACACAGGATCCATTACTGTTCGGGTTCTACTGAGCTTTTTGCATCAGATCAGAAAACTGTATATCTTTACAAATGATATTAAGTGTTTGAATATTGAGTCTAAATTTGACAATTAATAATATATGAACACACAGAATTACGGACATTTGATGTTACTGCATTTCAGGACGTTAAAACGAATAATTATAGCTCCAGCACAGAAATACTGGCAACCAGATAATAGTGTTTGGCAATTTAATAGTTATTATTAATATTTTAGCTCATGTCACACCCAGTGCATTTAAATGATAACTGTAATAAACTGGTTAAATCTTTTGGCCAACAACAAACCTGTATCACGTTTGTGATAAAATTAAATAAACCGAATAATTTTGATGTTTGCCTCATTTTTTGCTTCCCTGACACGACACATAGAAATAATTCAAACTCAAGGACACTAACTAATAATTATGTGACAAATGCGTCTCTACATTTTTTTACTTTCAAAACAAAAACCCCATGTGGACGTGTCTGAGTGTAATTAGGTATACGCTCTAAATTTATGATTTCTAAATCCAGAGTCGTTGGTGGAAATGAAGGCTTTCACTCCAGGAAAAGCAAATTACGGCCTGGAATTCACATGTGAGTATTTTAAAGGAGCAGAGATGAGCGCAGCGTCTCTGACTCGGCTGCATATGATTCAAAATCAAAGGGCGAAGAATAGAAACAGGCTGATTTACTTTTGTCATTTAACTTATTAAACGTTAAGAGTTTCCTAAATTTATTCATGACAATTTTTTTATTTAAAATAAAAAGGAAAATATGAGGGACGTCAACTGTCCTTTACTGGGCTTCACGTAAAGTGTCTCTTCACTCATATAATGCATTTTATTAAAAGCGTAGTCGTCTTTCATACGTGTTTCCTAAAGGCTTTGAGTGATTCAGGCTCTGTAAAACACAGCGAATCCGTTTTTGTAGAGTTCAGCCGTAAATCAACGAAATCAACGTGCACTTGTGGAAGGAACCAAATTAAAATGAGAAGTTTAAAATCGAGGGAGAGATGCGCGCGTTGTATTTTAGACTTGCACTCATGCAGAAGACTGTGCGGTGATGCAACGCGCAGAGAATGAAGGTGGTTTGCAGATAATGTTTTCAAGCCTTCTCCGCGTCACTGTCTTCAATTAACGCGTTGCCTGGGTGGCAGCCCGGCCTGCAGGGCGGAGGCCCTCCGAAAATTAAAATTCCCCCAGCCTGCGGTCTGAGGAGAGGCCGTTCTGACTGAAAAATATCCCGAGCGAGGCTCCTGCACTCACAGCCGCTGTGTGAGAAAAACAACGACGCAGCTCGACGCCACTTGGAGCAGCAACGAAGCCAAACGGGGCTTCGCTCATCCGCTCATTTAGTGACTAACGCTCATTAACACATTTCTTACATTTCTGCAATTCGCAGATGACTCCCACGTAATTACTTACCATCGATTACGCATTCGACACATCAGCTTTCCATCACGCCTGGCTCGCGTTCAGTCTGGTCCTTATTGGGCCGCACATGAGCTGGCACTGTGCCCTGTAGGACCCAGTGGCGGAGGAATGTGCTGAATTAAAGCTCTTGAGCTCCGCCACTGGTCTTTAAATGGCTTTTGTTCATTTCTGTTTTAAATATTGTAATTATTATTATTTTGCTGCTCCTCCTGCAACGGACACAGACTCGCTCAGTGCGTCTGTGGACTCCTCGCGTCATTTCCGTCAGCAGACCCTCATTCTCGTAAATAACGGCTTTAGTCCACTGAAGGCAACGCGTAGTTCATATTTACTCGCCGTAAATAACGGCATTAGCTGTGTGTGCGACGCCGGGGCCTGGATTTATAGCCGGAGCAGCAGCGAACCTTTCCCCGAGAATCCAAGACTCCAAGTCTGCGATAATTACGAAGAAACAGAAGAACTGCAATCCCGGTGACTTTGGTAAAGGTCAACAAGAAGTTAAAGGTCCGCACTCACAGTCAGTCCCTTCTGCTGCTGCCCTTCGCTCTCCTCATTAAAACCCCAAAGAGCTATTTGATCAGCCGGTCGCTGACTGAGCACAGAGCCGCGCAATGGGTCCGACAAGGAGCAGAGCTGCCGCTGATGCCAGCGTCCGGCCTCGGTCCCCGGCAGCTCGGTGAAACCAAACACTGGTCCGGCTTGTATTTCCTCCCAGCAGCCCGGCGGCTGAGTGAGCAGCTCCCCTCATCCGGCCACGGCTAAAGCTGCAACAGCCTCACTCGCGTTTACGGTGCGCGCCGCTACAGGCTATATATCAGCCCTATAAAAGTAAAGCAGCCGCCCTCGTGTAGGATTTTATTATGGTATTAGAACAGCCCAAAAAGTAGCTGAAGTAGTTTGCGCTGTAAAGACAAGGGGCATAACCGCGCAGGGCCTGATTTAATGGCGCTCGTTAACAGAAATGACTGTTAATCTGCCAATAAAAAACTGTCAGGAGGCTCCGCTCGCTGAAAATCCGCCACGCAGCTTCCGAAATCAGGTAAATAATTGAAGAGAGTGCGGGTTTTACTGACTATCTGGCGTTGAAGATATTTCTGTGCGTGTCTCGCCTCAAGTGTCAGACTCCTGACATTTCTACTAATGGGCCTTAAATGCGCAGCCGGATGTGATTTGTGAGTGTATTTCATTGAAATTACTGGTTGGTGACTCTTCAGCGGATCTCAAACTGAAATACTAAAATATAAATAAAAACGCGGGCCTGGTTATTTATCAGCTATTGTCTCAGCTCTGCATTTCATGTTTACTGTTCAGGGGCAGAGCGTAATTTAACGGGTTATAGAAGTCTCGTCTGACAGCAGCACAGATACACGGGCTAGATATACGGACGGACGGCCCGGTTTGCATATTGTACATAAACAAGACAATTTATTTAGAAGAGGTGCAATCTGTTAAAGCACGAAAAAAGGGGGGGTCGCGCGAGCAGCTTTGATTTACGCCCCGCCGCCGCTTTATCAGGCTGGAAGAAAAAGTCCGGCCAATCAGTTCGTCCCGACCCCGAACCCCGCGTCCAGCCCGAGACAGTGGGCTGTAGCACTTTGTTTCGCTATAGTGAGCAAGTTGTTTGGAAGGAAGGGGCTAGAGCAGGGTGAGAGAGAGAGAGAGAGAGAGAGAGCGGGGAAGGGAGGGGGAGAGCGAGCACAGACACAGGAGAAGAAGAGAAACACGGAGAGAGAGAGAGAGAGAGAGAGAGAGGGGAGGAGAGGAAGCCTCATAATGTTTCTCTTCTTGTTCTCCATTTAGTGAAGTAGTGGCGTTTCGCAGATAATGTCCGAGAATGTCCATTTCTGGGCCTCTCAGCAACTATTACGTGGACTCCATAATAAGTCACGAGAGCGACGAACTCTCAAGCCCGGCTCGCTTTCCCAGCGTCCAGTACTCCGGCTCGAGCTCGGCTGCAGCTGCGGGGGGAAGGCAGCCTGGCGGCGCTGCGCACGCGGAGCATCCCCATCCCGACTCCTACCCGTCCTGTAGCTTCCAGCCCAAGCCTCCGGTCTTCTCGTCGTCCTGGAGCCCGTTCAGTCCGCATCATGGTGCCAGCGGCCTCCCCACTGTTTACCACCCGTACATCCCGGCCCAGCACGTGCCTTCGGCGGACACGCGGTACCTCCGCTCGTGGCTGGAGTGCGCGCCGCGCGGCTCCGACTCGGTGCCGGTGCAGGGCCAGACCGGGCAGGTCAAACTGGAGCCGCAGCTCGGCCACCTCGGCGGGGAGATCGCCTCCAAAATCGGTGGGCAGCACCACCACGAGACAACGACGTACATCCTGGAGTCCACGTCGGCGGCTGCGCGCGAGCTGAGCCACCATCCGTCCGCCATCCCCGGAGCGGGATTCGACGAGAATAAGGATATTTGTGAAGGGAGCGAGGACAAGGACGGCCTGGATCAAAGTAAGTTATAAAGCAGGATGTAGCGCGCGGGAGTGCGAGCGAGCGGAGAGAGAGGGAGATTGTAAATGCTTTTAATGCCGCCATAAAACAAGAACAAAGAACCAAAGTGCCCCCACATTCTGCTCTAAGTTTAGCACGAACCATCCTCATGTTACCAACCGGGTCGTGTAGAAACGACTGCTCGGAGCAGTACACACACAAAAACGGTAGAAACACTTTGTGGCTTTAATGGAATAAGAGTTGTGTTATTGTGACAGTGTGACAGCGACTAAGGCTCCAGGTCAGAGGCCTGTTAGTTGGATGGTACAGCCTTGGTGAATTAAAATGCGTTTGGAGCTTAGTGAAAACTTTAAAGTCAAAATCGGGAAATTGATAAAACAGCAGCAGGTGTTCTGAGGCTGAGAACTAAAAACACACCAGACTGGAACTAAACGGCACATCAGCCGCTTTATTCGTGTATTTATTTATTTATTGTGCCCCGTGCTTGAAGTAGCGGCGCTCTCCTTATTCCCCTGCTTTCTTTTCTCCTGCTCCCATTGTATCTACGCTCCAGTGCGTCTCTTGGTGTCACGTCAGGGCGCATCCAGTCACACACACTCTGTCTGAACTCACCGCTACTTGGCCCCTGTCCTTCTGCCGCTCGCTGCTTCAATGTAATCAACTATCAATACGGGTCTTATGGGGCACAAGCGTGTTTACGCGCTGTATTGACATTTAATTTAACATATTATAAGCCAGTCACACACATAAACGACTGTATTGCCTTGATATGATTCTATAATACAGTCTTACTTCGACACGTGGTTCTGTCTGCTCGGATCCATGATTAACGTCACTTTTCTGTAGAGCTGTAAACATAATAATGCTCATTTCACAACCCATATCTCTGTCCATCACTTGGGATTTTCATCTGCTTCTACTAAAAATCATAAAAGGAGTCGGGCTGTCCATCACTGACCCGGCGGCTCACAGGCGAGATTAGTTGTGAATAGAGCAGGGGCCTCATAACTCAGCCCGCAGCACGGACTCGCTCCGCTGTGCGGGGATCACATCTAGGGGGACAGTCAGGATGAGATATATGCACGGACGAGCGGAGTCTATAAAGGATCATGTAAATCCCACAACGGCTGCAGATGGTGCTTCAATCTGCAGCCGCTCCTGCGTTTGGTCCACACGGATCCATGATTAGTCCAAAAAGAATTAATCGAAAGGGCCAGATCTGGTGAAAGCAGACGCAGTGTCTTTCTCCTAATTGTTCCCAAATAATTTATTCATGCAAACTGAACGCGTTAAATGAGCACAGGATAATATTAATATAAGCTTTTTCAATAATATTGCTAATACTGTTAATAAGATAAATATAAGATAAACATTATTTATCCGATAGTGGGGAAATTGAATTACATATTACTACTTCTACCACTACTACTACTACTAGTAGTAGTTCTGCTACTACTACTTCTACTACTACTATTACTATTACTGCTACTAATAATATTAATATTAATAATGACAATATGAATGAACACGCACCTGCCATATCACTTCTTCATCTTCGTCACGCCAGGTTGTTTTTTTGACCGACTTTTCCAAAGCTTCGTGACTTATGTTGGTGGTGCTGGAAAACACCTCCCTGGAAAGATATTTATATTATTTTTTTATTTTATTTCTGATGTATAACTATTGTTTCTTACCGAGGCAGAATGTGAACGGACTCTGTTTTCCGTCTTTCTAATCCCGCCACATAAATCACAAATTTCTGTCAAGAGCCTGATCCGTGCGCGTGAGCGCGTGTTAGATGGCGCATAGCTTGTACGGGCGTGTACACGAGAGGGAGAGAGTCAGGGAAAAAAAGACAAGAGAATGGGAGAAAGGGGGAGCTGAGGGGAGGGGAGGAAGGGGAGGCCTCCACTGCCGTTTGGCCTTTTCAGAGCAAGAAATACAAATTGCAACAGCCGAACAGGCTCATATGCAGTTTACAGCTGCACAGACACTGTCATACCACACACACACACACACACACACACACACACACACACACACACACACACACACACACACACACACACACACACACACACACACACTGTTACAGCATCTCTGTGTGCTATCCATCAGAGCCAAAGGCTGGTTAAGGGTTGGATGGAGCCCAGCAGCCTCCAGGTTGAATTATTAGACTTTCCACCAACATTTCTGTGGATCCAGGGGGTGTGTGGGTGTGTGTTGGGTGTGTGGGTGTGTGTTGTGTATGTGTGTGTGTGTGTGTGTGTGTGTGGGGGGGGGGGGGGGTCGTGAGCCGGTGTGCTTACTGAGTCTGAGGTTTCTCGATGGGCTGTTTGGGTTCGTCAGCAGTTTGCTCAGTGATGTGGATAAGTTGTTCAGGTAGTGGAACAACTGGCCACTGTGGTCAGAAGGAAAAGCGGCCATTTTGGACCCTACACAGCCTGAGCACAGAACCTGAACATGAGAGGTCATTAACAGGAGGCAGCATCAGAACAGCTTGACTTCAAGAGAATTTACCATCTGTGTTGTTGTTTGCAGTGATAACACTTTTCTGGAGAGAAAACAGATTCTTCATTGGATCTTTTTGAGGACAGAGAAACACAACCTGCTCTTGTTTCCTAAATGAAGGTACAACCAGCAGCCAGTTAGAGACAATGCTCAGACCCAGATCTGTATGCGGGCCTTCACGTAGTGAGCATCTTGTTTAGTACAATACACAAAACAATAGAAGAAGAAAAACATGGCGGACAGTAGCGACCCATTAACCTTCATCTTTCTGTCTCTCCTGCACCTTTAAGTAGAAAACAGAGCAGAACATGGTGCAGAGCTGGAATTTCCCTTCGCAGGTATTTAAAATGACTAACGACGGTGGACTTGTATGTTTCAAAAAATATCATGTGCTTCATTTCAGCATCCAGCTACAGATCCTCTTTGTGTTACTGGTGCTGGGCGTCCATCCAGAATAAACTACAAGATTACACTTCAGCCTTTGTGCTTCGGCTGCTGCTGACGGGCAGCGAGAGAAAATTATTACCCCTGAAGTTTATGAAGTTATAACGCTGGGTGAACAAGCCCATTAATTGGCGTGTTGCTGTTGGTGGCTGGGGGAGATGAGGTGTAAGGGATGAGGAGGGCTGGGAATAAAATATGACTTCAAGAAATGTAATAATGTGCCTCTGGGATATATGAGAGGTCAATTTCAGGAACTATTAGGGTGAAATTGCAAAGGGAGGAAGAAGGGGAGAGAAAGCCAGGATACGTGAAGCCTTGTAGCCTTTACGGTCACTCTTTCCAATCATTCATCACCACTGACACACACACACACACACACACACGGGCCAACAATTGAACACACCATGCTTCAGGGCCAATGGCTGCAGCGGGCAGCTTTACGAGAACGCTGTATCAATCTTTACAATCGCGCGGCCGTCCTGTCGCGTCCGGGTCGGGAGCCGTCGCCCTGAAACAGAACCGCGGGTCCGGCTTCCGCCCCGCACCCGCCGCCGTCCTCAGCGCCGCCTCGCCCCTCGAGGGAAGTGTCCACACCATCCAGCTCGGCGCTGCAGCCCGCTCCCATCTGTCATCCTGGGCGACAGCCACGGACGCGGCGCTGCTCCGGCGTAATGGATGGTCCTGATGGTGATTATACACCCATGGAATGTAAAGCACCCACTTTGCCCGGTGACTAAAGCGCCACACATCCCTGCACGGCCCCATCCCTCCATCCTCTCTTTAGCTCTTTGCCAGACATTATTTTCTTGTGAGATTAAATCGATCCTCTACATGCTGGCCATGTAGAAAGGAAATTGATTCCAGAGGGTATTAAGGACATATTTACTGGTGATGGCTGCTAACTAACTCAGCTGGTGGGAATAATAGGGGGGCGATTTCTGTCACATCCGCGCAGGGACAGAGGTTGGATGATGCAGTGCACGTCGCTGGCAGCCATTTCACTTCCACTGTAGCTGCCAGTGTAATCTGACTAACAAGTACAAACGTGCGGAGTCTGCTTGATGTAGGACATTATATGTAGAACATATAAACCACAGAGGATTTGTGCTTAATTGGATTATTTTAGCTCATGCAGAGTTTGCTACATGCACTTTATTTAGTATAAGCTGCTTCCACTAAGAGACTAAGATTCTTCAATGAAGGTCTGAATTCTGGGACCAATAGGAACTGGTTGAAAGTCAGAACCAAAACCCAAGTAGTAACAAAACACATATACTAATAAAATAGAAGCTACCTCTATTCAAAAACAAACTTAAATCCTCCTCACTATGTCACACACAAACCTTTTGTTCACAACTGAGGGGAACTGTTAGGTTTCCACCACGATTTCCCTTCACCGACTGCAGCAGTAAATAACCAGTAACAGCGAAGACAAGACCAAACCTCCGCCCTCCATCAGGAAACACATCCAAAGGCTCGGAGTCAAAAGGTGCTGAGGCTCGGGCTTCGCCTCCGACTCGTGACCGGCTCCACTTTCCCTGCTGCTGTTTAGACCAAACCACTGCTGCATTTCACAGCTCCGAAAATCCCCCTGCCCCGCAGAGCTCAGCCGCTCCAGCATAAATCTGCTGTTTGTCTCTGTGTTTCTGTTTTGCAGTCGAGGAAAACCTCTGTGGCTCAAATCCTGCACAGCTCTGATCCTAATGACTGTAAGGTGCGATCTCAGGTCTGCTAGAGTGTTTAGTGTGGCAGGCCACATTGAGTTACTGTACAGATCCAACCAATCAACAAACAGTAATCCTTAGGAAAACTGGGGCTATGTTTGATTTTGAAGAAGAGTCTGACCACATGATGCTGGTTAAAGGTGCAGGTGAACACTGACCAAAACCAAAACTAACTTTATCTTCTGACAGTTCTGATCACAGTGGAATCTAATCTAAACTAATGTGACTGTGGCTACTAAGAGCTCAGAATGTGCGCTATGTGCGCTGTCTCTTGTAGCTATGACGTCATAGCAGCAAGGCTTCGGTGGCTGCAGGGAACAACAGCAGACAAACAGTTTAACAATAGTTTCCCATGTTGTTCGCTGCAGCCTTAAGAACGAGCGGGGTGTCAATAGAAATCCAACATTTCATCACACCGAGCCGCTGACCGCAGGCGGCGCCAAGAAGCTCAAAACCTCAGCAGCTCTTCTTTATATTTACTTAAAATGTACACATTATTCAGCGGTTTATGTACAAATAATGAAATACAAATGATGAACACGATGAATATTCCTCTCGTCCCACCGGGGCTGTAAATCAGAAGTGGAGCAGTGACAGCAGTGTGATCTTCAGCGATGCCATCGTCATTCTCACGGTAACGTTTTCGGCCTGTGAAACATTTTGAGTTTTGCTGTCATCGAGTTGAAAGATGTTTTGATCCAGAGATGGATGAAGGGAGACGATGAGAGGCTGTAAGGGTCAAACAGGGTCAAAACATGCAAGGCTCTGGAGACCTTTACGCAACAACCGCTTTCTGGGTCTTGTTTAAATGTAATGCAACAGCGGGAGCGAGAAGGTGAGGAGAAACCACATCCATGTCTCACAATCATTTCCTTCTGTCTGTCTCCAGATGACCCCTCGGCCAACTGGCTACACGCTCGCTCCTCCAGGAAGAAGCGATGCCCGTACACCAAATACCAGACCCTGGAGCTGGAGAAGGAGTTCCTGTTCAACATGTACCTCACGCGCGACCGGCGACACGAGGTGGCGCGCGCGTTGAACCTCACCGAGCGCCAGGTAAAGATCTGGTTTCAGAACCGCAGGATGAAAATGAAGAAACAGAGCAAGGACCAACCCAAGGACTAGCGGAGCTGCTCCGCGGCGCGAGCGCGCGCACTGTTTGACGCGGCCAACATCACCAACCGAGTCCAGTTTGTCCTCCATGGCGGAACACAGCGCAGATCCTCCAAAGTCCTGCTTCTAATTAGTTCTTACCTTCAGTGTCACGTGAGCTTCAACCCAGTAACACTAATCTATACAGGTGATCGATAGTGTATTGATCTGTAACAGGCGACGAGGACATCGCCGTGTTAACACTGACTCCTATGAACGTCTGATGAAGCGATGACGAGTCTTTGGAATGATTTGAGTTTTTGAAGGATGAAGGATGATTCACAGACAAGCGTCACTTCGTCCGGGACGTCATCAGCTTTGACAGTGGACTCTACTGTTCGATGAGCAGATTTTATATTATGCTATTGATTAGGCTTTGATATTAGGCTACATGTAGGGGAGGGGGGCTGGAGGGAATAGTAAGAGAGAGGGCTTTATTTTTTCATCTGCTCTTTCTTTTATTAGTTATTTATCATTCAGTCGCTGACACCAGAGGCGCGTGAAGGTGCTGAAACTGGAGTTTCCCATAGCCATTAATAAAAAAGAAGGAACGGAGTAGGCCGCACACACACACACACACACACACACACACACACACACACACACACACACACACACACACACACACACACACACACACACACACACACACACACACACACACACACTGCTTGTTCTTCTGTCTCTCTGATTAGAGCAGCGCTCGATGTTCGCCGCTGATACAGACCTGCTTGGTGCCGGTTCTCGGTCTAACTAATGAGCCAACAGCACCTGGGGGGAGGTGGTGGGATGATGGGGTCGGGGTGTTGGCCCGACTCAGCACCTGACTCAGATACGATTAGGCTTCTGTCGATACGGTACATCCCCTCCCTTCGGCTCCTGTCTGGATGCTTTATGCGCCGCCTGCGCCGGGAGTCGCCTCCTGAGTCACACGCGCTGAGTGCGAGCGGGGTTCGTTTGGCACAAATACGCATCCGCGTTTAAGGGCAGTGGGATTCAAACACGAGGTGAATTCATACGACTCGCACCCATGCGGAGCTGCGCGAACTGTTTCTGCTCTGTGGTCGTGCTGAGCGGTAAACACGCCGCCAGAGCGGTCGAGGATCCGCCGTCGCTGCTAAAAGGGTTTTGCTGTATAGTTGCTCTCGTGTTCAGGCTCCTTGTTGCTGTGCGCTCCACGGGTTGTCCTACGGGTTTCTGATCTACGAAGCAGCTCTATTTTTATACACGTGAGAAGCTGAGGCCATTTTATCTCATTCTAGTAAATAAACAGACATGTAGCCTGCGCTCAAACGGTTTACTGAGACATATTCTATATACTTAAATATCACAGAGCTTCTATTATAAGAATACATTATCATACACAACAAAGAAGATTTAATCACTAACAGAAAGCAATGTTCTAGCAATAGTTTCTACATCGTGTTGGCCTTTTGTTTATACAGAGTGTTAAAGAGGCGCCTGCGTCACTGAACGTGTCAGCCGCAGTTAAACGGCGTCCGACGTCCGGTGGTTTTATGAGCTGATCATAAACAGCACACAAAGTTTACAACGTTTGTTTGTGTGTCAGTGTGCTCTGGATTTCGGAGCGCGCGCACACACACACACACACACACACACACACACACACACACACACACACACACACACACACACACACACACACACACACACACACACACACACACACACACACACACACACACACAGTGTTTCACATTCCATGATTCCACTGCGCTTCGTTACAGCCCTTTTTTAAGTCTTACGCAGAGACGCGCTTGGTTTTCTGGACGTGCCGCATCAAATCCTCCCTGAGTACAAATGTTTACATGGGTTTCGCATGCATCAAGTCTTTCGTCCAGTTGAAGACGTTTTTCGTCGTTTAGCTCTTTGTGTGTTCAGTCTGTTGGACGGAAATGCTTATTGAAAAAAAAAACACATTCACGATAGGAAATATTTCTAATTTATTGTATATATTGTGAGTAGCCTCGTCTTTCGTATTGGAATGATTTGAAAACGCTGTTTTGTCTTTTAGGGACATGGCATCTTACTGTAATATAGATTACAATATTTGGGTTGTTTGTGTGTAATATTTGTGTTTTCATGTTGTGGTGCCGACTGTCTGATGATCTGTTCTCATGTCAGTGCGATGAATTTTTCGTGTCCTTATTAAACAGTAAAATGCCGCTAAGTATTGGGACAGAGAGGTCGAAACAGTTTGATTACGATGAAGCAACTCCTCTATGTAAAATATGATAATAATTATTATTATTTTTATTGTTATGTGACTTATTGACGTTGTTTTCCTGCCCTTTGCCTGTAGTGTTTCTCGCTTCCTGTCCCGGTATTTAGTCTCCTGATTAGAGGAGCAGTTTGTGGAGTTTTCTCTTGCTGATGGAAACGATGGCATTTTATTTCCCTCTGCTTTTTTTAATGAGACTCTTCGAGGCCATGTGCACAGTAAACTCCAGCCACTGATCCTCTGTTCTGTGTGAAATGTTCCAGTCCCTTCGTTGTGTGTTTTTCTTCCATGTCTTTTTGTTTCTTTGTGCGATGGCACTGCTGATGCTGGATTCCTATTAAAGAACAAACTTCACACTAAGACCATTTCCTCTGCTCTTTGATGTTTTTCATTGCTAATTAAAAATGAAACAACCGGGGAGAAATTCGAAGACTGCGATCAAAAATCGACCCAATTCCCAGAGACGTGTTTCGCAGTTTGATGTTGATGCAGATGCAACAGGACGTTTTTTTTGTCGTTTCTCTGTCGTTTGTCTCTCTGGTTTAGCTCAGTTCTATTTGTCTCTGTGGGAAGAGAGAAGGAGAAGGAGACGGAGAGGAGCAGCGGTGGGGGAAGAAGCCAGCATGTGTTTAAAATATGTGTCTCTTCATTTGTACGCTGATGCTTAAAGGAGAGGGGCGTCTGTTTGACTGCAACACCAAAAGACTGTCATAAACCCATAAACACCCCCACCCGCACACAAACACGCACAGAAGATGAGTGCATTCATTAGAAGCGTCGTCATCCGTCCATTAGGAGCTTGTGAAACCGCCGCGGTTCCTGTGTTTGTCTCTGCATTGAATAACTCTGATGAGGGCTGCACAGTCTCCGTTTCCGCCCTGCTTTCTTCAATCACTTAGAAACAACTGTGATAATGTGGCTCTTATACAGTTAGAGAGGCACGCGAGCTCCAGTAGAAGCTCTGTTTCCGTCTCTATCAGAGCCTCAGAAGTAGGTAAAAGCAAAGTACAAATATCAGCAGATGTAGGTCAGTAGTTTCTACCTGGGGTCGCGCACATATTCGAATTAAAATATATTAAACCGAAGTGTTGCAGAGGCGCCAATCACCGATTGTTCACTTTAAATCATCATTTTTTTAGAGGTTCGACTAAAACTCCGTGTTCCGTTTCCAGAGAGCCGGAGGACACGACCTCGCTGCTTCTCTGTTATTCCTGAAAGAGCCTGAAAATACAGCTTAGCAAGATACAAGCAGGAGTCATATCTCTTATTATGAAGCACCGATTTATTCCTCATTTTCGATTTATGCGTAAAAATGCAATGGAAAATAATCAACAATTTCAAAAGGTGCTTGACTTTAATGTTTATTAAATCGAAAACAATCGAACAAAACTGTGATGTTATGTTTTGCACGTTTATTTCACCGTTTTGCATATAATGTCTTGTTTTTCTTTATTCACGTGAGAACCTGCTCCCACACAGAAACACCCAGAAACATAAAACAAAACGAAAAAAATATCACTTTCATTATTATTATAAGGGTTGGAAACGTTTGGAAGTTTTGGTGAAGGTACAGAGACCTAATGACTGCTGTCACGCTCACACCTTTAATATTAACATTTAACACAACTTATGAGAACTGATGTTGTAATATGATGTTGTGTTTTCAAAATTGATTCAATTAACATTTTGTGTAAAGTAGCATCAAGTCTTTAACGTTGACACATACTTACATTCTCTCACTATCATGTTACATATATTATTACGTGTTAGGAGCTCACTTGGTGTTTGAGAAACAACTGCATCTCCTCATGATTGACCATATCTGACTTTAATCCTTAAATGTCTTTTCATATTTCTCTAAAAGTTCAACAAGTTTAAAGTTCACAACAACACGCTCAGTAGTTGTTGTTTCAGTATTGACACTTGCAGCAAACACGTACGCAGAGCAAACAATGAGAGCAGCAGCAGCAGCATAGAGAAAAAACATACTTGGTGAAAAGCAGTGGAATCGTGATGGTAAACACAGTCGCCTCACCCCTTCATCCCGCTGTGCTGGACCCGACCAATGAGGCCACAAGACTTAGGCAGATTTAGGCTCAGGCTTCAACAAAGCCATCCCATAAACCATCTGTGGACTCAGGGCAGATGATTGTGATACTTCTCTGAGGTCTAGCAGGGTCAAAGCTTCATCAAATCCAGAAGGCCTGTGTTTTGGTCCTTCCTCCAGCCTCCACCTACTGAGTGTGTGTGCACCAAGGAAACACAGAGAAACACAGAGACGACATATTACATCAGTCAGCAGCATGTTTGCGTATCAATAAGTCTATAACTAGAGGTATTAGTATGTAAAGGTTCACAGCTGTAAGTGGCTGCAAATCACCAGTCAGACACAATCAGCGCATTTAAATGAGACAAAGACGTCTCGTGAAGGAAGTGGTGGAGCCAGACCTGCTTTAATGCTCCACGCATTGCTCATCTGCATATTCAAATCAAAACGTCTGCACAATGAAACGGTGCCTGCATCAAATCACGATTAATTCCCTTCCTGTGCACTTAGTTTCCTCTCTGGTCTGCTGCATGTGTCTCCCAAACACCAGCATGCAACTACGCAAGGCTCCCCAACAGCATCCCCCCCTGTCTGCAGAGTTTCTATCC
This sequence comes from Betta splendens, assembly GCF_900634795.4. NCBI lineage: Eukaryota > Metazoa > Chordata > Actinopteri > Anabantiformes > Osphronemidae > Betta > Betta splendens. The sequence continues at coordinate 9,393,379 of NC_040888.2, forward strand.
GGATCATATCCAGAGTGGCTCATTGCGCCGTGATTTAACTGCGCAGATAAAGGAGACACGGTTCTTATGCGTCTGTGATATTTCCAGAAACTAAAGGAGCTGCGAAAGACAAACCACGTGCTGCTGCTGGCAAAATTCATATTTCATCCCATGCGAGCGTCCTCAATCCAATATGTCCTCACTTTATCCTCTCATATTAAAACCGTCTTTACTGACACTGTGGCTGGACGTTAAAGTGCAGCAGCTCTCTGCCCTCCACACTGCGCTGCGTTACTCTGCACTTCTATAATTCATCAGACAGCAGAGAATACCATTCATATTCATAAATTTGCTCAAGGAGAGTTATGGTCCCGTTGATACAAACGACTGTATGGATCAGATCACATCAGCCATTCTGGAGTCATTAACAGTTGGCGGGGAAGCCGAACGCCGCTGCCTGCTCCGCACATGGCGCAGCTGCGTCTGACTGACAGCGGGGAAAAAAATAAAATAACATCAAATGCAGCAAATGTAGAAATGGCAACGGCGTGGACAAAAAGCTGCAGCTGCAAAAATGTGCGCAGACTTAGAACGCGAACGACGCGGACGCGACGTATAGTGAGAAAAACGCCAGGTGAGCGTCAGAACATGACACGATCAGAACTATATGACAGAACCGGCAGCGTGTGACGATTTAAAACGAGCGAACGAAATAAATAAATAATAATAATGAAGAACACGTGTTTAATTTAAGTCAGGAGGTCGATCACTGCGCTTCTTTCAGTTTTTCCATCCGTCTGTTCAAAGCCCCAAAGTGCGCGCGAGGCCTCCCGCCGTCACCCGGAGCAGCGCCGCGCGTCCATGTTTGTTTCATACGTTCTACTCTCTAGGACAGAATCCGTCAGCGGCTCGTGGAGCCTCCAGCAGCTCCGCTTCTCCTCCCCGTCTTTCGCACGCCAGTTGTTTCCCACAGTTCCTGTTTGCAAACACAGAAACTCACAGCACGAGAGGAGCAGGATGTGTCCAAAAAAATAAAAGTGGAGGCGGTGGGTGAATGATGAGGGATGCGGGATTGGAAGAAGCCGCCGCCGACTGTCGTAAAAGGAGCCAAGAAGAAGACGGAAACGAATAGGAGAGAGGGGATTCGACGCGGGTGCGGCGCAATAAAAGAATATGACGGCAATAAAAGTTTATAGCGTATAAATTTCTGAAGGTTAAGAACTAAACGGCTGTAAAGCAAACACAGTAAGAGAAAGAATGAGAGAGCGGCAAAAGACGCAGAGAGGAAATATTAGAGGAGCAGGTTCTAGATTAGGCTTCATGAAGAGGGGGGTGATGGAAAAACTGGGATATGCGGGAAAACGGCAGGAACGACAGACGGACAGAGGCGGATTGTGTCGCTTAGTTTGTGTGTAGCAGCGTGGAACAGAGGATCCGCTCCTTCCTCCTCTGCTTCTTTTCAGCTTCTTGAGTTTTATGGCTCAGCGGCCGTTTGGCTCCATGGGGGGAACCTGAAGGCTGTGTCTGTGCGTGCTTGCGTGCGCGCGTGCGTGTGCGCGTTGTCTCCGTTTTGTCTCGCAGACGCATCCTAACAGGCTGGAGCCGTAAACTCCCATTTCCACAAAAACGCACCCAGACAAGCGGCAGAAGAGTGGGAGTGACGAGCTCAGGCTTCTCTTCCGGCCTAGAGCAACGCGCGCGCGCGCATACACGCACACACACACACACACACACACACACACACACACACACACACACACACACACACACACACACACACACACACGGTAAACATGGTAAGATACTAGAGCTTCATCTGTCCTTCTTAATTTAATATGCACAGGTTCCGTTTTCAGTCAACTAATTATTAAAATGTCTCCACAAACAGAACAAAACTCTAATACCAAGCCTCTATGTGTTTTCATGAACGTCTTTGAATGTTTGATAATTTTTCACGTGACCATATTTATAACAATCTACACAAATACATGCTCATAGTTTTGCGTAGTAGTATTTAGCCATAGTATTTCACTGCTGTTAATAAATAGGCATACATAGTGTAAATTAACGGTCTGCACGTGACAGCGGCAAGTTTAGCAGATAATAAAACGTTTAACAATAACAAAGGAGAGAAAACCAGTAGCACCAGCACATGTTGAGGAATGTTTACAGGCCCTCGTTTCCTTAACACTTAATCAAGCAGCACGTGGTTCAAGGTGGTATGTGCGTTTATCTTAAATGTAAATGCGCAAATGTAAGATGTTTCGTAATTAAACATTTAGATTCCTAACTGTGAACCATTCGCTCGTGTATCTGGCATAAAAACGGCTAATTTTGGATTATTGCTTTATTTGCTTAGATTAATTTTTATCCCTCTGAACACGATACGTAACGTTTTAACTACTGTGAACCCGACTTTGGTTTACTCTCCCATTCCGTTTCCACTCAGACAGACATGTAAACGTCTTCATTTCACTCTCTTTATTCTTCTACAAATCCCAAGCCAACCCTCAAATCCGGCCTCCAATTACAACGCGTAGTTTTATTTTAAAGCAGCTTATTTAGCTTTATGTGCGGACTTAATAGAACCATAAAGTTACGGTTTAGGTCCAATTTCCCCCCTGTGGCCTTTTTGCTAACGACCGCTTGATGGCGCTCGTGCTCCACGGATAAACCCACGCTTGCCTACGTATTTGCTTTCCTTTCCAGAAAGACCCACACACTCACACCAACGGGTGGGGGGGTTAAAGGTGAAGGGTGGAACGCGCATGTTCTGATTTTTAACGCATTTAAGCTGTAAAAGGAATCAACGCGACGAGCCCACGTTTAGACTTTTTTTAGGACATCCTGACTTCTGCAGCTCTTAGGCTTGTTTTTCACAGCGTGCAAGGGAAGAAGAGGAAGGGTTGGGGCCTTGGAAAATAATAACCTATGGGCCTGCAGGATACCTATAGGCTGCCAGGAATTTTGTGTTTTTCCTGCCGCAAAAACTACCATGAAGGACGCAGGAGCCTTAAAGCCTCTGCGTATTGCACAACATGTTTAGATTCAGTGGATTTGTGAAGGGCGGACACACGTGCTTGTGAACTCTGTGTTATGGAATCAATGTGACCTCAATGCGCACCATAGTCACATGCATGTAAACACTTAACTGGAAACCTGAAAAAGCTTCAACAATATTAATAATCTTGGGTAATGAATCAGAATATCCCCTGAAATCAGCTGATTTACCACGACAGCGCCTGTAATTCGGGCGAGTCCTGGAAACGTCTGGGCCTCTTGCATCAGCGCTGAATAATCTAAGTAAATTAAATTCCAGCATTGACATTTTTATTTAGCAGACTTGAGCGCGCAGTCGAGGCGCAAACAGTCCACACTGGAATTAAAACGAGAGCTGTGAAACTAAATGAGATTCCCAGAATCAAATTATCAACTTGATGATGTCTTACAGGCAATTCAGCAATACCTGCAGTTCTAATGCGGCGTATTCGCCAGGTTCCCGTTCTGTGATGAGCTCGAATCAGATCTGTGTCGATAAAACGGTAACTCCACGAACAGACAGCGTGTCCTGCTTTGTTTGCTTGATCTACCGGGCCAAACGTAACCTTTCCGCAACTCCCCCGTCTCTTTAAAAAGCCATAGCTGTAGCTCTTCCCCCCGAAAAGTCCACCGTCGTATGGAAACCAGGGCGAAAATGACAATTAAATACCGGCCAAAAATGGAGACGTTTACGGCCTCTGGTCGAGCAAAGGGCGCGTCGTAAAAAAGGCGTTTTGCTTTTGTGCTGCGGAGACGTCAACATGCAAACACTGCCCTCAGCTTTATGGCTTTTATAGTTTGTTAAAGCGTTTACAGTCACTTTCGCCCAGCTTATTACCCTTCCCAGTCCTCCATCCGTGTTTATGAAGATCATAGGCATAAAAAAGACCATGATAAGAAAGCATTTGTGCGGAGCCCCGGTGATCGTTGATGGTGGAATAAAAAAAACAACAAGTGCTTTTAAAGCTCAGTTACATTTATAGGCGAACACTTGTCCAAACCAATAGCAATTATTATTTCTATTTCCAATCTGCGTTCGCCCCTTTGCTCAGACGGACTCTCTGCTGCTTTCATTGCCTCAAAATCAGAATTCCGAGGAAGCAATAATCACAGAGACGCTGTCCTAGATGTACTAAACGCACGTTGTTACACCACCACCACCACCCTAAAACACCAACTCAAAGCATATGCCTGTATTTGATTGAAATTCTGATTGACCCCCTCCCTTCCCTTCACTTCTGGCTTTTCTTTTTACTTCTTTCCTGATTTTCCGTGTTCGTTCTCTCCCTTGGAAATATTAAAGGAGCGAGACCATCATCCAGAATCCCAAGAGCGTGCAGTACAAAAGCAACAACAAAAGAAGACGAAGAAGAAGAAAGTGTAAAGGACCCCGTGGGTGCGCGCCCGTGCACGCGTATCTATGTGTGTGGAAACGCCAATGGGATGAAGAGCTGATAATAGATGCAAATTATCCCTGAAACCGGCACACACACACACACACACACACGCACACACACACACACACACACACACACACACACACACACACACACACACACACCGGGACCAGGATGAGAGAGAGCTAGAAAGAGAGAGAGAGAGCGCGCTCGAGAGAGAGAGGCTGGGAGAGAGGGAGAGAGAGCCCGAGCGAGAGGGAGAAAAAAATATGAAACAACTCATTTGCAGAGGAGTAAATCACGGAAAAGCCGTTTGAGAGCGCGACAGGGCTCCCGCTTACAGCACTATCACCGGAATTGTGATGCGCACAAGCCCTTCCTCCTCTACTTCTCCCTCTTCTTCATCTTCCTTTTCCTTTCTTCTTCTTCGCCGGAGATTTTATGGAATCGCCGTGATTGTTCATATTGTTGTTGCCGTTGTTGTGGTGGTGGCGGTTTTGGCTGGCTACGCACGTCGCAAGTGGTTCGTCTGTTGTGGCCGCGAGGACAAGCACAACAACGGTCATCGCCACCGGCGGCAGATCTGCCTCGCGCTCTCCGTCTCCCTCCCCTCCACCTCACTGCATGTGTGTCGCCGCTCGCCTGTGTTAAAGCGCACGGAAGAAGCAGGGAAAAAGACAAGCCCCGGCCGCTTCCCCGAGCCCCACTCCGCCGAGAAGAACACAAACTAAAAGCAAACAGAAACAAAGATGAGTTCATATTTCGTCAACTCGCTCTTCTCCAAATATAAAAGCGGGGAGTCGTTACGTCCAAACTATTACGAGTGCGGTTTCGCGCAGGACCTGGCCGGAACCCGGCCCACCGTGGTTTACGGCCCGGGCTCCGGTGCCACTTTCCAGCACGCTCCGCAAATCCAGGACTTCTACCACCACAGCGCCTCCACGCTGCCCAGCAATCCGTACCAACAGAGCCCCTGCGCGGTCACATGCCACGGGGAGCCGGGCAACTTCTACGGATACGACGCCCTGCAGCGACAGACGCTCTTCGGGGCCCAGGACGCGGACCTGGTCCAGTACAGCGACTGTAAGCTGGGTGGCGCGCCGGGACTCGGCGGCGACGACGCGGAGGGAACCGAGCAGAGCCCGTCTCCGACGCAGCTGTTCCCCTGGATGAGGCCGCAAGGTGAGGAAATGGAGACATTCCCGTTTTTCCACTAGTCCCGTTCAGAGCGTACCGTTCGCTGGCCGCAGGGTGCGTGTTCGCATCGCGAGCGCAGCTGCTTCTCCGGGGAGGGGAAGGGAGAAAATGTAGGCGCACGGACGGAACCCAGGGAGAAAGTTGGAAAGTTGGTGTAAACGCAGCATTTTTAGGGAACGGCGCGCGAGGCTTCCTGTTAGGAACTCAGCGTTTGTCACAGGAAGACAAAGCGCGTTTATGGTTTTATTGGCGGCACCAAAACTTGTGAATGACTAGTGTTTAATTACCCCGGTCCTGGAGAGGGAGACGGGCTGGAGGAGCTGTGGAGCGAGGGCTGCTCCTCAGCCTGCTCCTCATGACCGCCCCCACCCACTGAAAGCCGGCGTGCACAGCAGATTGTTGGAGGTTCGGAGCAAACAGCAGCTTTGACTTTTTTTTGCCTTTTACGACTTGCCTGTGGTCTCCGAGATTATTTGTCTACACCGTGGCCGGTTTCCCACAGGGTGAAAGCAGGAGTGATTCCACATTGTGTGTGTGTGTGTGTGTGTGTGTGTGTGTGTGTGTGTGTGTGTGTGTGTGTGTGTAAAACTACAGAAATGTGCTTGAGAACATTCTCTGTGTTTTAATACCTCCTAAGTAAAGGCACACACACACACACACACACACACACACACACACACACACGTTGGATGGTCATGTATAGCAGCCTATTAGTTCGAACCCATATTTCTTCAGCTGCGCGGTGTGTGTGTTTATGAACGCGCATGCATGTGCGCGTGTGCGTGTGTGTGTGTGTTAGGGAGAGATGGAGTTTATTGCTTATGTTCTTGGTTGTATATTTTGAAGTGGGGCCGCGGGCTCGTCCGGGACCTTTGTGGTTTCATGATTATCATCATAATATAGAAAAACAATAAATTATAAGGGGGAGAAATCTCAGGTCATTTTTACGCGTGGCTGCTTTTCCTGCGTCTCTGTGGAAACCACATCGTGTTGATTTCTTCCAGGAAAACGATTCTGAGAGTTGATTATGAAAATCGGTCACATTTTATCCGCACGTTTGCGTGTTTCATGAAAGGTCTCACGTATGTTCACACAATAAATTTTCATAATTTCCACGTTTAAAGTTTATTATCTTAACACATCCTCCCACTCCCTTCTGTGTAAAACAGCTTCTCAGATCACCAGCTTTAAATACAAGCCTCCACTGGAAAACACGCAGCCCTTCAACACCTATAAAGTCATTACCTGTTTTGGACCTAATGCCAAATAAGCTTTATTTCCAGAACGGAGATAATGTAACATATTCTCCAAACATTTTCACCTCACATCGCACACAACGGAGCATTTTGACGTACATTTGGCTTCACACCGGACCCGGAGCAGGCGGATCTGGTCATCCGGGGAACCGAACAGTCGAATCAAAACAGGAAACCAGGCGCGTTAAGCTACGCAGCCATGCGCCGTTATGCCCAAATTATGCGTCGTGTGTTTGCGCCTCCAGCCTGTGCGCAGTTAGGACGGACGCTACCGCGGCTCAGTGACGCCGTTTATTAGTCAGTGCTTCGTGGCTCAAACAGGAGAATGGAGCACGCGCTGACGGTGGCGGTTGCCCCCGTGTTCACCTCGGAAATGTACCTTTGAGCAAAAAGTACATTCAGTCATTTATAAAGGAACACTGCCTCTATATAGTCAGCTGAAATACTCTCGAGCGCCCAACGGAGCCGAAGGTCTAATATCCCAGCTCGAATCCAAACTCGTGAACATTCGAGTCAACGTTTCTGTCTGCATGAAAAAGAGGAGAAGAAAAGTCTGATTGCAGCCAACGATGGATGTGCGTCGATATTAGTGACTTTGCCTCCACTCAGTCTGTCAAACAGAAATCTCCGTCCTCCAAAATGTCAACTTCCAGCTGCCCTGCATTTGTTTAGGCCTCATTTATAGGCTGTAAAGGTTTCATATTTAATAGGTCGTAGAATGTCTCACGTTGTTGGAGCAGGTGATCTTTAATGAAAATGCCAAACAAATGATAAAACGTTATTTCTCCGGAAGCGGCTGGATTCGGTCAGGGTGAAGGTGTTGGACAGACGCTGGTGCCGGTTTGCCTCCACATCAAAGCGCTCCTTCTCCCGTTTTATCCAGGAAAGCGTTTCTCATTTGCTTTAATTCATTGCCGGTGACAGCGGTGAATGTGGCGCCCACTTCCCTTTAGTCCTTATAGCCCCGCGACAGACAACGCACACATTTACATCACTTACTACTTCATATGTTCCATAAAGACTCCCTTGTCTTCTGAGGCCACACACAGACTCCAGCGGGACCACCGGTCCAGGTCCTGATGTGGAAGCTGATAGCTTATATAATGGATATTGACGATGCTTTTCCTCGCGTACCTGCAGGCTTTACAGCATAATATAATGTGAGCAGGGCAAAGAGGCTACACCAGACCTTTACGTGATTATAACGATAAATGCGCTTCCATCAAACTCATTGCCCTCTTGTTTAATTGAATCCTAAAAGTTTACTGTGTTGTACAAAGGGAGCGCGCGCTGGCCGTGTGTTCACGTGTTGCAGCCAACAAGAGGACTCGTTATCACGGAAAGAAAAAAAAATCGACAGTATTTTCAAATTCATCCACAATATTCGGGTTATGACAAAGAGGCCGTATGTTGTGTAGCAGACGTCTTTGTGAGAAACAGCGTCTGCATTTGACTGCTGTTTACTCCCAGACTTGTTGTCCATTATATTGTTGCCTGTAGCATTTTTATAGTGAAGTCATTGAAAAGAAAGACGAGCGTAGTTTTGAAAATGTAATAAACACAACAGAGCTGAGCTGCTGTGGTTCAGAGCCTCAGATTTAGGGAAGGATTCATTATAAAGAAGTGAGCGAGCAAAATACTGTATTTAGACTTTTACATTTATACCACTACAATTTTACCACTTTGTCATTGAATTTGAATTTAATTGCATAATGATATGGAAATAAACACAATTAAAAACATGCGTTTTTATAGTGTGTGAGCAGAAAACAGCGCTTTCGTTAGACAACAGGCTCGCGTGCAGTAGAGTCATCGTTTAGCTTCTGGTATTAAACTGAGAAATTATTATTCTGTTATTATCCTTTATTGTTTGCACCGTTTTGTAATTAAACGTCTCTGAGTCAGAGGACGGGAACCTCGTTTCGGTGCATTCATGTTGAAATATTAATGGGCGCTTCGTTATTTTGGTCTCTGTTTGGAAGGAAATACTGTCAGAATGTCTGCAGTTAATGACACAAGAGCAGAAAGAAAAGTGCGCGTGAGCAAGAGATACAGAAAAGAAGAGAGGCTGGATTTTTATGAGACCCTGGACGTTTCAATCGCAGCGTCACGTGATTTTTTGCAGCACATTCACTGAAGTGAACATGTGAACATTTTCACACCTTAAACCTTCACACTGGGTTCATCTCCTTCACCATCAATCACCATTTCATTACACGAAGGCGGAAAAACCTCTGAAGCACCAACGTAGCAAAGAAACGGATTAGACCATGGACATTGTTTTGTTTTTTCTAACATAAAGAAAAACAAAATAAATAAACTAAAATCAAAACAACACGTTTAATGCGACTTTGTTGTTTGTGGAATAGAAAAAAATTAATACTCATTTTATTTACTTTGCATTTGCTGTTTATGTGGGTTATTTTAGTACAAATGAAGAATCTGGATTGACGTCATTCTTTAGAAATGTATAATATTAAACGTAACGCAAAAGATAATTACATTTGTTGTTGATGTTTCATTATTAGATGATCGAATATCTTACATTTACTCTTTGCATAGGGTAAATCATCTGGACTGTGTCTAACGTTGTCCTTTTCCTGCTCCTCCCTTATTTCGCTCTTCTTCACTTGACTCCCCAGTAGCTGCGGGTCGGAGGCGAGGCCGACAGACCTACAGCCGATACCAGACCTTGGAGCTGGAGAAGGAGTTCCTCTTCAATCCCTACCTGACCCGGAAACGGCGCATCGAGGTGTCGCATGCGCTGGCGCTGACGGAGAGGCAGGTGAAGATCTGGTTCCAGAACCGGAGGATGAAGTGGAAGAAGGAGAACAACAAGGACAAGTTCCCCAGCAGCAAGAGCGAGCAGGAGGCCGTGGAGAGGGAGAGGAGAGAGAAGGAGCTGCGGGAAACCGGCGCAAGCGGCGGTGAAGGTGGCGGAGGAGGAGGCGGCTCGGTGGCGGGCACTGCAGGATCACAGGCCTCTATAAGTGAGGATTGCTGCGAGAAAACACACAAGCAAATGTAAAAAAAGGGAAGCGGCAAAGTTCGGAGGTGAGGTTGCGGAGGATGGAGGATGTAAATGGGAGGGGGGAGTTTTGTCTTAATTGAAGGACGCTGGAATGCCCCCCGCTGTGTCCACGATCCAAAAACTGGAATCTGCAAAACGGACTGGAGCTGGACGGAGACGAGGTGGCCTCAGGACTCTCTCTGCTGGCTGTAAAAAATCCAACAAAGCAAGAAAAGGAACTTGAAAAAATATAACTGAGGGTGATGGAGGGAGGGGGGCATCCAAGTCAAACAAACAAACAAACATAGTCTAGTGTATAAAAGAAAAAACAAAAACACGAGAAAAAAGAAAGAAAATGATGATAGCTTCCTTTCTTTGTGGAACAATTATTGTGGAAACATTTCTATATTGTTAGAAGTTTATCATTAACAACTTTATCTTTGGCAGCTGTATAGTTTTTAAGTTAAAATGATGATGGTGCACTTTTTACTGTACTTCTCACTTATATGTTGTTGTTGTTATGGCAATGATTGATGATGATGATAATAATGATGATGACGTAGCAATTAATGAAATTTCCAACAACATGAAACTGCCTATTTATGCCGTTTTAGTAGGTCGGGTCTCTTTTTTACACACTCTAATTGTCGTTTTAGTTTGTTTCTTGATCAGTGGTGTTTGTTTATGTTGTCTTCATTTCTTCTCTTTTGGGTAAAAACGCATGCGCACAGTGCAGATTAAAAAAAGAGAACATTCATAAAAATAAAAAAGTGTCCTACAACTGCGGCTTCCTGCGGAGTTGTGTGATTTTATGACTTAGATTTGCTCCAGATTATCAAGTTTGAACGGTTGGACGTTTTTTTCTTCTTCTTCTCCACTTTCTCCTCGTTCGCTCCCTCCTCCTCTCTCTCTCCTCTGTCAGCACCCAGACTGATAAAACCGTTCAGTTCACAGGCCAAACATTTAAGCCTCGACTCGGAAATACCCCCTTTCCAGCCAACATCACCACCAGCAGCACTCACACCCGCACACCCACACACAGTCCACATCCTCCAAACACCGCTTTATTTATGGCCTGTTCCTCCACCTCTACTTACATTATTACAGGCTTCTATAAACGGCCTTCCGTCATCATCACGGTGACGACTTGAGGTCGGATTGTTTCCATATGGGCAGATCAAACACGGCAAACGTGCATATTTACACGATCATATACATCACTGTGCAGTTTGAGCTTGGGCTCATACGCGATCAAGTATCGAATCGCTACGTGTTTGATTAGGTTCAAAACAGGAAGTTATGACAGGACACGCACGTCTTGACCCCTGTCCATTATAACAATGTGTGCACTTGAATGAAGCTTTTAAGCTCCCAAAATAATGTTTGTTCGGAGCCTGGACGTCTTTCTTTTAGGGTTGAGGTTTTTCTTGCTACCTGTGTAGTTTCATCAGTCAGAGGAAAGTTGAGTGGACACACACGGGAAACGAAACACGACCGAGAAGCTTTAACGGCATCCTGCTGCCTGACGCGTCGACCTGGAACAATTAATGTTAATGCAGCACTCTAATAATGAGGATAAGGCACAGAACAATGACTCGTTGACGTGTAAATGTCTGGTATTGGTGAAGGTGAAAACCAGCTTTTCCTTCGATGAGGACACGTGACAGTTGTGTCTTAAATGTTCTTAAACTGTTAATAATGTAACGGTACGTGACACAGTCTGTCCTATAGTGTTGGTAAAAACGCAACGTGTCACTACAGAAATGAAAGTGGCGCATTCACACTGCGGTGGTCGGGGATTATGAGGAGAAGTGAAGGATGTTGGGTCACGCAGTGGCTGAGCAGCGGGGCGGATGTCGGGGTTGGCAAAACACTGGAATGCAATGGGCGCGTCAGCCGTGCGTCTTAGCTCCTCTGGAGCAGAACCACGATTGTGCCATAGCGCCGCTCACCTCATCCGGTGGAGCCCGAACCACGTTTACCATAACTGACCGAGTTGGCGTCCGCTTGCCTCCAGCAAACAATACATGTGTGGAATGTCGGGCGCATAGCTCGTCTGTGGCCTGTTAAACATTAGACTCCGCGCAGAGATTTTATCCAGCTGAAGCCGGTGGCGCGCGGAGTGGAAAGGTTGACCTCACGTGTACGCACCTGAGGAGAGAGCGCCCGCACGCCCGGGGATGTTTCCCATGCTGGTGGGTCAGAACTTAGGACCAGGAAGCAGAAATAGCCCGATCTCAGCTCACATGGCCCTGACGCCTCTACTACGTACAGCTGCACCCGCCTTCTAAGAACTAATGATAAATTCAGCCAGGCCTTCCCTGAAATACGCAGCTTCTGCCCTAACATGTTTCAGCCCGTGCGTCCCGTGCCTGCCTGGAGCCTAATGCCTCATGATGTAGACGTATTACCTGCCAAGTCCTTATCAAAGCCGAGCCCGGTGTGTTAAGCATTAAAGTAACTGTACAATGTCAAAGATAATCGTTTCACCGTTTCCATAAACGTCCCTGGACGAGGTCAGTAACACAACACAGAGAGAACAGGGATCTTCTCATCTTCATGCCGGGTTTCTACAAAGCAGGAGTCTGAGTTAAAAAGTTCAAAACAACACACTTTTACTCAAATCGACAATTATACCCCGAGGAGCAGCAGAACGTCGTTCGATCAGAATCGCAATTAATGGCGTTTTAACATCTCTCGAGGCGATCAAGCCTTGATAAAGTTTGACTGCGCCTTTCAAGCCTTCATCGTTTTCTGTGCTTTAGTTCTTATTGGTGCATACTAGCTTTATGTTGTATAAAACAGATAGAGTTTATGTGTTTTACTTGGTCTCCTACTGCTTTACACAAGGTATGTGTGCGTGTGTGTGTGCGTGTGTGTTACAGCAGTCACTCCCTGTGACTTGCAGCTAATATAATATCGCGTCCTGAGGGAAACCTCGTCAGCCATTGGACACGCCGAGATCACGTGAACCGGTGGTCACGTGCTTCGCGGTGCACTGGGAGGGAGGGGAGGAGAAGAGTGTCATGGGGTGATTTTTGTGTGTGTGTAAAGCAGACAGTAATACCGCGCCAATAATTCACGGTGCCTCATAAAAAGCCAACATTAAACCGCCCCGGGCCTACAAATCATCTGCGCCAAATTATGAGTTCACTCTACTTCGCCAATGCGCTGTTTTCCAAACATCAACAAGCCGCTGCAGGCTGCTCCGCTCTGTGCTTCACAGATTCTCCAACTTCTCCCTCATCGGTTTCCTCTGCCTCGTCTGTGGCGTCTTCCTCGTGCGCCCTCGTGTCCAGCGGATTTAATAACCAAGATGCTTCCAATGGCAGATGCGGCGGCGGACAGCCTTCACTTCCCTCCTCAGCTTCGCCTTCCTCATCCTTCTGTTTTCCCTCCTCCTCATTACTCAGCTTGTCTTTTGCGGAACTGAACAGCAACGGCGATGACAGTCGGCCCGGTGCTCAGCCTCTCCGCAGCGCAGCAGTCAGCACCAGGGACGCTTACCAGGCGCTGGTAGTTGGGCCAATGTGCCCACCGCTGCGGAGATGCGCCTCAGGGCGGTTCCCCGATCCAACCCAGTTCTACCCGTCGGCCTCCAGCCTCCCAGAACCACCCTGCAGGAGTCAACAAAGCCCGGAGCAGCAGCGGAGCCAGCTAAACCACCAGAGGCTACTCATTTACCCATGGATGAGAAGCTCAGGTGAGGAGGAGGTTAGGAGGGGATGGAAATAACCGTGATGAGTTAATATTGTAGGCCTCACAGGTGGGGGTGGGGTCGTGGGAGGAGGGATAATGTTTTTTAAGAAAAGGGTCGATGGTGGTTGGGGAGGGAGATTAGTTCGACCCAATTACGTTGAACACTCTTTAAACTGTTGGTCCGGTTGCGCAGCGGCCGCTGACGGTAGCTGAACTATTCCGGTCCCATTCTCTCTCAGACTTTTTTACAACCTCTCTCTCTTTGCAGATTTTTTATTGCTCGGCGACCTCCATAAAACCATAATTTAAGACTTTGTGAATATTCATTAGGTGTGTTTTGTACTGAAGAAGCGCACGAAGAAGCGCGGAATGATTCGAATATTATACTAAACTGAAAATATTGAGAGAAGAGAAATTATTTTTTCCAGTGTTTACTTTATCACTCATGTGCAGTGTTTGACTCAATTCAGTCACTGTCCCCAGTCTTGTGTTTCTATGTCGCCAATAACCGCCTCACTGAAAGCCCATTGTGCTATTGTACTGTCACCACAATCCGCTAATACTTCAAACACTATAAATTAACAGACGAGTTTGATCCCTGAATGCCAGTCCTTTCTCCGGATTGTAAAAGCGTCTTTGTGCGTCAGCAGTGGGCAACATGCTTTAATGGATGCGGCCTCGGAACCTGCAAACACCACATACACACAAACACAACACAAAGAAGATGTCCAATGTTTGTGGCAAAGTAGAAAACAGCGTCAAAAGTAAGAAATGTGGAAAAAGGATCTGTGCGTAAAACGTGCGTAAAAACGAAGGAGGCAGTTACAGAAACTGAAGTAGTGTCAACTATGCTAAATCTAAAAAATATATAGTCAAAAATAAATGTTCAGATTAGATTTAATTGTCTTCCCCGGACAAAGATTGGTAAATTAATATTAGAGCGACCTCTTTAGCGACAAAAACAACTCGCTTGTCGACTGTGTGAATGCATCTTTAAGTTCACTGCACCGTGGGTATCTGCTGGGTAGCAGTTAATGTTGGGCTTCTGTTCTGAGGTTTAGAAAAAGGTGAAAGGTATAAAAGTATTTTCTTACTGAAGCGGATAATATATATATATATATATATATATATATATATATATATATATATATATATATATATATATATATATATATATATATATATATATATATATATATATATATATATATATATATATATATATATATATATATATATAAAACCAATTGAATAACAGAACTGTTCTTAAATATATAAAATATAAATGTTCATGACCTTTGTAGGATAAAGTGCTAATTGGAAACGGGCTATAAATACACGACAGCACATCAGTGTGTATGTGTGAAGGCTTAGAATGAGCTCATCCATTGTGTAATGAAAATTCAGATTTTAATTTAGATTGCAGAGGTTGCAGTGCGAGGCGTCGACGGGCGGCTTGAAGCCAAAGGCGAGTCCCGGATGTTTCCATTCTCCGGGACGCGCAAGTGAGGATATAACACTATTTGTTCAACAATCGAGTTTTTGTGTGTTACCCTGTGTGTGTGTGGGTCGCGGCAGAGAAAGAGAATACAATGCTGCACAGTTCCGTGTCGCTTGCCAGACAATTCCATCCCCAGCTTCACCCGAGCACTCTGACGGCTGCCACACACACTCAGGCGGAAGCGTTTACAGGCAGCACAATAAACAATCAACAAATGCAACATGTCTGCATAGTAAATAGGGAAAAGAAACCACATTTGGAAACTGAGATGAAAACGGAAAATTAATTAACAAATGATTGTAAGACTTTAATTACAGCCTCCACATTTATTCCAAAAAAGAGACGAACCATCTTCTGAACGAAGATGAAGTTATTGTACGCATAATTTGAAAACAGACTGGGCGACTGTGCAATGCTCAGTAGCATCTGTAACTCAGGACTCTGAAAGCCTGGCTTCCCAGAATGAGGTGGCCCAGAGAGGACGTGACCTCACGCCCCTCAGCGCCGCTCACCGTGAGCGCAATAAAGCTCCTCTGCAGCGTCAAATTACAGTCAGCACAGCGGCCGCACGAAGAGCCGATATTCGTTACCACAGAAGGCTTGAAAATCAATATCAAATCAATGTATGTACACAGCTCATTTGCACCCAGGAAACAGACAGTGCAGGCTGAGCGTTTATTTCCCTCAGATTTATGTGAGACCTGGGGAAAGGTGTCTGCTGCTCTGCAGAAACGTGCCACGCTGAAAAATGCCATAACCTCCCTCCAGCTGCAGTGACCTGAGGTGATTAAAGGAGTGAAAACATTTAGGCTGTGAGTTGTCCATCGGTGGCACAGCTGGCAGCTCCGCTCTCATCCGCTCCCTGCAAACTGAGGATAGCGGCAAAACCTCTCATCGCGTGTTTATGAACCTTCACTAAACGCAGCTAATGATGCTGTAAAGTCCCGCAAACCGTAGGTGCGTCCAGGCTGATGGGCTGTTTGCCTTTGAACTGGTTGGTCACTGGTTCATTGCCACAGTGTGGGATTCCTTAGAAAGATGAGAGAAGAAGCTGGAAGTGAACGTAGCCAAAGTAAATTAGAGAAAGGATGGTAAAATGTGAGAGTTCCTCCTGCATCCCTGATCCGTCCTCACCCCAGCAGCAGAGGCTCCTGTGTTGGCTTTAAATACCTTCATGGCACAGTTGACCCCTGACAAATGAAATTGTGACCCAGTTTCATTTTAACCTTCAGAACCTGTTTTCCTCCCAAAGACAGAAGGTCGACTCGGCTTCTGGGATCTCACTCAGCATCAAAGACCGACTGACATTTTCTAGTTCCTTAAATCCAGTTAATTCTGTGTTTTCCTCAAACCGACCGTGTTTATGTCCTCTGACATTGTTCAAACAAGAAAGTGTTTACTGGTGGATGAGTCGTCACACTCAATTAGACTTTTCCTCTTCACATCCGCATCCATCACATTTAAGGGTAAAGTGAAAGAAGTAAATATTGAACAGTGGCCCAGACAGACGACAGCTGAACCCACAGTTCAACCACATCATTTAGGATCTGCTTTAGTATTTACTGAGCCACAAGTCAAACGCATGTGGCAGGAAGTGGAGGTGGCAACAAGTGGCTCCAGGTTCGAATGAGGCTCCTGAACAAAACCCAAAGACACAAACACACAAGATGTGATCATTTCGGACATCTATAGCTAAAACACGACAGGCGGTGACAAAAGGCCACAAACACAAAGAAGTACAAGAAAAGTCTGTTTGTCTGGGATAAACTCAAATGTTTTCATAATAGAGGATTTGGACATGATTGGTATGAGACCAAATAACAAAGTGCAAAAAGGTTGGGAATAAAAATGAGCAGGTACAGAATGATTGAAGTAAATCCTTTAGGTTTTATTACAATCTCAACACAGCTACAACTTCAGAAAAGCAACAGCTACAGTTGTTGCCTTGTCACTGTTTTTTATTGCAGACAAAAATATTTTGTGTTTTTTACAGTGTTAAAAATAAAATACACTTTTATCTCATCACATGAATAACACATACACACACACCGTCTCTCTCTCTCCCTATATGTATATTGTGATTACTTACATCAATACTGTGATCCTGTATTAAAACTATAAAACTACCTAATTCAATTATATCTGATTATATCACACAAACGGAGTTTCTCTCTGTTTTTCATGTGCGCAGGTTCTGACCGGAGACGCGGCCGACAGACGTACACGCGCCACCAGACGCTCGAGCTGGAGAAGGAGTTCCACTTCAACCGGTACCTCACGCGGCGACGGAGGACGGAGGTCGCGCACGCGCTCGGCCTCACAGAGCGTCAGATCAAGATCTGGTTCCAGAACCGGAGGATGAAGTGGAAGAAGGACAACAGGGTGACAGACAGCGGGTCCACGGCGGCCGAGTTACCCACGCCTGCAGAGGACGAACAGGAGGAAGAGGAGGAGGGCGATGAAGAGGAAGAATTATATGCGTAATAGGTTATGAAACTGCAGACATGTGCAGAACAAAATGGCTCCGCAGTCGGGTCTAACATCCAGCTGTTTTCTTTGCTAAAGAAAAGTCGTTAGACAATAATCATCATAATCAGAAAATCATCATAAGATGAAGTTCACTGGAAACATCCCATCTGTGTCCTTTCACGCAGGTCGACGCTGTGAGAGCACGAGAGGCCAGTGAGTTTAACTGAACAGCAGACGAATCTACTGTTTATTGTTTGTGACGAGCAGAGCTGTTTGATTCTCTTTCTGGATGATCAGACATGGCGCTGACGCACGTCTCTGCTTCACACTGCGCTACTGAACTTTGCTTACATCATATTCTACAGTTTCTCTTCAAGTTTACGTGTATTTGATTGCAAAATAGTCGGAACCCCACGTTCCACCTCGGCTCTAATTTCACTAAATATCTTTTAAGATATAGCGTCTTTATATGTATATATGTCTTTATAATAATTTATTATAACTTAGTCCCAATTATTGTTCAATGTATTTTTTAAAAAAACATGTTATAATTAGGAAATAATATAAATAATTTTACGAGCATGGTATTTAAAGACCATACTTGTGCGGATTAAATAAAGGCTCAGGCCCATGTCTACATTCTGTATCTTTGATGTTAAAGTCTGACGCGTCTTTTCTGCGTCTGGTTCCACTTGGATTCATTTTGACTTTAGCTTTTCCTGAATAAAGTTGGATTTAGATTTTGTTTCTGTATTTGCACACATGTTTATTCCTTGTATGTGGTATGTTTAAACGACAAGGCAAAATTCCTGTTTTATATATCAATAATAAAAAAATAGCATGCAGTTTTGTGTTTTAGTGTCCAAATTGAATTATTCCAACTAACAACTGTGATTGGATCATGAAGGTTACGCTCCAGTTTTCTAAATCAGGGTTATGATCAAGCGCATTGCGTAACATTGTGTTGATTCTTCAGCCTTCAGATTCGTGTGACCTTCAAATATTCAATGAAGCCCTTTTGGATTATTTTTGGCCAAGACGTGCCGGATTTCCAGTCTTCAGCCAAACACAAGTGAGTTGACGCTTCAGTTGAACCTCAGGGCAGGAAAACCGCATATTCTGCAGTAAAGTACAACACGCTACAGTTTCCGCTTCCACGGGGTTTATACGGGGCTTCACATTTATAATCACGTCACATTCTGTTTAGTGAAGTGAATCTGATTTTGATTTGAAGGTGTGATCATCTTTTACACGTTATAAAGCTCAGTAATGAGTTTTCTCGCACACCCTTACCTTGTTTATACCGTCTGTTACAGCTAATGTTTAGCTTTTTCCATTTTAACTTTTACATATTTACGTCTAAATTCCTTTATTTAACTTTCTCGGTCGTTAAAAAACTATAAGGCACAATTTGTCACCAACGAAGACATTACGTGAACACAGAAAATGTGCAATAAAAATTTAAGAACAATATAAAATGAAGAGTCAGAAAGACTCTTCAAGCTGATGACAACACATGGCAGGATTTTGTTTTACCTGACTCAATCTGCAGCTTTGACCAAAACTCGCCTCGGTTTCCTCCAAATATTAAAAAATCCACTAGCACCTCTCAAGATTCACACTTACCCAGGGATGTTATCAGCTGAGAGAGGAATCTGAAAGAGACCGCATCGTGCTGTGGAAGGCGGGGGGATGTTATAGCAGGTCCTAATGGCTTTATTGCGCCCATGAAAAGGCCGGAAAACCCCAATAAAAGCAACAAACACACAAAGACGCCGAGTGTTCTGGGGATTCCGTTTGTGGCTTCTGGTCTGGGTCACTACTTTTATTTTCTGTTAATTTTTAAGCTTAATACATTTGCATAAAGGAAGCGTCTCCTGTTAAAGCAGACGCCGGTCAATCTGAAAAGGTCGCACGTAGGGCACAGAAGGTTTGGGTTTTGAAGTATTGCACGAGGTAAATCAACATTTTTTCATAATCTTGTTTTCACTGTTTACTCCATGTGTAGAATCTGCCGAGTTCCCTTTGTCCAGTGCTCTTTGTCCTGTTTAGGAAGACATAACCTGTGAGCATCTATTTTTTATTTTGGCACACAGAGATCGCTGTGCGACAAAAAATGCATAACTGGGTTTCATGAATTTAAAATCAGATCATGTTTGGAGCTACTGCATAAATGATTATTTTCTTTAATGTGATAGTAAAATCTGAACTTCTGTTCCTTTACGCATGGAGTTAAGCGGAGACAAGAACCCTCAGGTCATCCAGGTGCGTCTTCACGTCACACACGTGAGCTGCTTTGAACTGCCGAAAAGCAGAATATTGCGTTTAAACAATGAAAAATGACCGCATTGTGTGTTTAGAGCGGACGGGAGCAGCCTGCAGCTCCACATCTGCAGGCCGTTAAAACTGTGACGCGTTGTCGCATTGCGAAAGAGCTTTTACGCACAGCGTTTCGGGCCCGTGCCATCTCTCCGGTGATGTTGTTGTTGAGCAGACAGATCGCCAACACGTTTAATCCGCCCAGTTCACTTCCAACGGCGGAAAAATGCAACATTTCATCCGTCTGACGCTTGTTTAACTCAGAGTGGTGATATTTTCACATTTCCCACCACAAGACTAACTGTTTCCACTGCCGGCGCACTTAACCTTGTTCTCTGTGGTTGTGCATTGAGCTTTCACGTTGTAGAAGACATACAAACATTTACTTCGCTCGTTTTATGAGAATCTAATGATATTTACCGCAAGACTCTTGTTTTACCAAGACCTTAATGCTAGACATGAACTATTCCGTATACTATTCGCAACTGTTAAATATAGAAATGTTATCATTAATTTATTAGTATTACTATATTATATTTTATTATATTATAAGATTGAAGAATGTGCAGATTTTCAGCAACATTTTGGTTCAATTGTTGCCCCTAAAGACAAATGCTTTTTGGGGATTTGTCCACGGCGGCGGTGAGAAGGGAGAAAAATGAAAACAATGGCAGCATTAACCTGGAGGGTGGTTCGTTTTTAAAAGGAGCAGAGAAAGAAAATGGCGGCGCAGGGAAGAAGGAGCAGGATCAGCAGCCCCTAACAGCACACCGTGAAGAAATGCTATAAATTCCTTGTTTTATATGAAAATTTACAACTTTGTGATACAAGTTTATGAGTGGCCGCGCGCGGGGATTGGCCGACGGGCTGGTCATGTGGACGCGCTTAACGTGAACATGAACTTTTTATGATTTCCCAAGTGGCTATATTGCTGCTGCTCTCCGCTCCGCTCCGCGCCGCTCTGCTCCGACCAGCCGCCTCTCCCCTGCTCCGCCAGAGGCTCCAGAGGCGCCTCGCCTGGCAGCGGAGGACGAACGCCCGGCTCTAATTAAACGGACTAGTTAATGAGAAAACTAGTTGTGACCGCGGAAAGCGACACAAGGAGACGTTAACAGCCCGCCTCCCCTCCCCCCTCCACCTCTCTCCTACGGCTCCGCGCTCCGTCTGCTCTCCTGCTGAAACCGATGGACCGAGATGGGGGACAGTTTCGCTGTGATGAGTCGGGGACGGGCGAGCCGTGAGATCAAAGCCGGGGACGCGTCCCGGAGGTGATGTCATTAGGTGTCTTTTGAATTGATTAAGTATTCTAATTTCACTATTATTTAAATTATTACTCCGCATCGCGAGGATGACGATGCGCTGATGAACATGGCGGCGGTGTTTTGACGAATGGGTGACAACGGGGAACGCGCTCCTGCTCCAGATCCTCCTCCTCCTCCTCCTCCTCCACTTCCTCCTCCTCCTCCTCATCTTCACCTCCTCGCTCCGCCACCCCTCCATCCAATTATCATCCATCCATCCGGTCTACAAACGGCGGAGCTGCCTTGTGCCATTCCGGTGTGCCTGGCTGCCTGCGCGCGGGACGCCGAAGTGAGCTGCAGGTGTGCGGGGCTCCTGACGGATTATCAACAAACGGTAAGAGCCGCTCTTGCTCGTTCTCTACTTTGGCAGGGCCTGTGCGCCGCCGCCGCCGCCGCCGCCGCTGCCGCTGCTGCTGGCGCTGCGTGCGCATTGTTGGAGGAAGAGCACAAGTTAAAGTGCAGAGCCGTGCTTTGCGTCTTTCTGCTGCTCCTGGTTGGTGCATTAACATTATAAATGAGGTGTTACTTTTCATCTCAGATCAAATCGTTTCCTTGCTGGATTAGACTCCACGATGAATTATCCAGGTGAAATGTCAGTGTAAATGCTGGGATTAGCCGCGGAAGAGCCATCCATCGCTTAAATCTCGGCTCTTAGAGATCCGGGAGATTAGCTCACATCTTCATTTTTGGCCCCAAGCTATGCAGGCTGTGAGAAAGGTGGGGTGACAGCATGTTCACGGTGCGGCTTTGATCTGAGCGCAGGTGTTTTGGATTTATTAAACGGAAGCTTTTATAAGGTTTCTCACATTTAAAGGCGCTCGTACATATCACAGGTTGTAAATGATTTTATGTCTGAGACAGGCTGCAAAGGAAAATGGCTGAGTTTGTTTCTGTGTATATACATTTTGTGCTGTGTGTGTGTGTGTGTGTGTGTGTGTGTGTGTGTGTGTGTGTGTGTGTGTGTGTGTGTGTGTGTGTGTGTGTAACAAACACAAGAATGTTTTCTTTGTCTTTGTCTGTTCAACCAACTTTTATGGCTTTCCCTTCTCATTTCCTCCCTGCAGCACCTATGGCTGCCCCCACTTTATATTATTAGCGCTAACTGACCAGGACACACACACACACACACACACACACACACACACACAC
The DNA here is from genome assembly GCF_900634795.4 of Betta splendens. Lineage (NCBI taxonomy): Eukaryota > Metazoa > Chordata > Actinopteri > Anabantiformes > Osphronemidae > Betta > Betta splendens. The sequence continues at coordinate 9,415,695 of NC_040888.2, forward strand.
ACACACACACACACACACACACACACACACACACACACACACACACACACACACACACTTCTACTGGAAGTCTGTCCGTATCCTCTGTCTCCAGTTTGTTGCTGTCTCAAATATCAAGCGAGGATTCCTGAGGATGAAGGGAATCCCTGCGCTTCCCACACACGCAGTGAAACATTAGATGATTTTCTTCTCTAGAAAGAACTCAATGATCATTACATTTCAGTTGAGTTGTGAATCAAACACTTTTATCTATCTATCTATCTATCTATCTATCTATCTATCTATCTATCTATCTATCTATCTATCTATCTATCTATCTATCTATCTATCTATCTATCTATCTATCTATCTATCTATCTATCTATCTATCTATCTATCTATCTATCTATCTATCATTATTATTAATAATAATAATATAATAATAATAATAATAATAATAATAATAATAATAATAATAATAATAATAATAATAATAATAATAATAATAATAATAATAATAATAATAATAATAATAATAATAATAATATCTTGAACTTTCACCAACTAGAGAAATACTTTGTGAGTGCAACATGGTTCGAAAACATGTGACGTAATGTGAATGATGTGAATGGAATCTAAACTCACAATCTGATGCAGACGAATAGTGGTTTGAATTTGACACGCGCGACGTATGTGATTTTTCTTGGTCATAAATAACTTCAATGCAACTTTACTTCTGGGCGACCTGTTGCTCAAACACCATATCTAATCTAAATAAAACAGAGCTGAGCAGTTGTGATAAACAAGTCGTTTATTGTACATTTGTTGGCGCACGTGTGCATTACACAGGTATCAACAAACAGTTCACTTAGAGCCACTTGTCACGTGTAAGCAATAGTTTTTTAAATGCTGTAATATGGTAAGATTTGATGCAGACTGTGGGGTTTGTTGCCATCTGGTCTCTGTCTGAGCAAGTGGACGAACGGGGTCTTGAAAGCAGAACAGGCGTAACTGCAGCAGAAGCAGCTTCTTTTGACGTCCAGCTCCAGGACGCGTCTACAAAACGCTCTGGCACCATCTAGCGTTGCGTGGACAGTACTCAACTTCCCCGCACGGACGAACGCTCCTTCCCCAGGAAAATACCTTTGATCAAAAACATACACAGGCAAAGTATGTTTCCTGCTAAATGCGTCTATGTGCAACGTGCCGTGTACTGTTGGCAGCATAGTGTTTTATTTGCTGTGTGCGCGTGCGTTCTGGGTTGGCTGTTTTCCTTTGTCCTGCTGGCTGTTGGCTTCTTTCCTACTTTCCCCCCTTTCTTTGATGTTCCCGCACAGAGAGACAGATTTGTGGCACGGTCGTGGAGACGCTGCTCTCCCCCTGCCCCTCTCTCCAAGGTTAGGCCGGGCTGCTGTTGCACTGTGCTGAATGAGGCGTGGACAAAGCGTACAAGCGCGCTAACGCCACTAAATGGCCTTTTCTGTGCGCGCGTGCGTGCGCGCGGTGCCTAAGGAAACCGACGCTCCGGGTGTCAGCTGTGCGCCGATTGGTCAGGGCTGCTGTTACTATAAACGCAGGCAGCCACAGACTCTATTGTGCTTATATTTGCGAGTGTAAACATAATAACTCGTCCTACTCTGAGATTTCATCTGCCTTCGAGCTGTTTATCTTCACATCTGCTGTTCTGCCCCAAATAAGTTATAGCCTTTGCAACAAGGTGCGTGTGATGGTGTATGTGCGTGTGGAGAGGCAGTAATCTGCAGCCTTGTTTTTCATTTATGGCCAACATCATCTGTCTTTAATCCGGCATTTCAAATCAACTTCACTGCATTAAAGTTATATCAACAATCAATATCTCCTTCAACAGACACCCCCCTCCTCTATTTATTCTGCATTCAAACAGCTCCAATGGATTTTCTGTATTTATTATGTGAGTGAGTAATTCACTATATCATTCAGATGTAAATGGATTATATGTGAGAAAAGTAATTAGCTGTCACAAATTAAATAACTCATAGACCTGTGTCTGTGTGTGCATTGATATAATAATAATACTAATAATACTAATAATAATAATAATAATAATAATAATAATAATAATAATAATAATAATAATAATAATAATAATAATAATAATAATAATAATAATAATAATAATAATAATAATAATAATAAATAATTTTCAGAATGTGATCACGTGCACCTGCAGTCCCGTTTCAAAGCTGGAGACAAACAAACTTCCTCTAATTTTTAACTTTTCCCGGGGTCTATTTGTGGCTGAAAGCTCGCGCGCACAGTCCGGTGAACTGACCCCGAGCGCGAGCTCACGGTACCGTGAAGGACGCGGTCAGCCGGCTCGCGCTGCCTGGAAACGATTAATACGTTAAAACAAAGACGCCAGTTACGCAGTTTCTTTCAGTTTGTCATTAACTCGCGCGTGCAAATTTACGCACAGCTTTTCACACAGTCACAAACATTATTCACAGGTAAACCTTTACAAAACTTGTTAAATTTTGAAAAACATTGTGGTTTATTGTGTTAATTTGAATTCAAAATCATTTTATGTTTTGTTTTTTATTGTTATCCTGATTTAAAAGGGGAATTAGCTTTATTATATATAACTTAAAACAAGCTTAGCCTGTGGGCTAATTTGAACAATTATTACAATCAACTATATATTAATTAAGACAATACATAAAATAATATGATACAAATAAATAGCGGCGTTTCTTTCCTTTCGTGTGTTGTGGCTTATGTCGCCTGTACTTTTGCTTTTAAAATAAAGCAGCTGTTTTAAGTCCTATCGTCCGGAACGACCATGTTCTATTTTACTTTTCTCTTTCCAAAGCTTCTACTCCTGTTCTGGTTAAACGCGTAGGATAAAAATACGTGTTCGTCAATACAACAAATCCCGCAGGCTGTGTTGGATTTCATAGATATTTAATTGCTTCACAGGGGCACCGATTGTAAGACTCTGAGTGAAATGAACTACAGATGAACTGTACAGTGCCCGTGCAAGAGTTCACGCGCGTCCTCGTGTGCAGCACAGCACATTTGTTCATCTGCTGTTTGCTGCGGGCTTGTTTTTCACATCGTCGCCATTCTCCCGGACTTTACAAGGAGTCATAAACGGCCATAAAGCCATAAAAGTCCCGAGGTCACACACAGACCCGCGAGGTGAAAGGAAGCCACAAAGCAGAGACGCGCTGCGGCTCCTTCAGCGCTAAATGGCGACGATCTCTGAAGTTTCTCAGATTCCTGGAGTTCCTTCAGCGGTTCTCAACTGTTTACACTCCGGCTCAATCACTGCTACATGAGTCTGATTTACTGCGCGGGAATGTACCAGGCTTTAAAACGCACATCCGTTTGAAAAACCTGCCGCTAGTAATTATCATCCTGTCGCTATTGAAAACATTAAACACATAAGGCCCGTTATTACTGCTGCCTTTATTTTCTTTAGTGCGGATGTCTCCCACTGTGAGAACAATTTTGTTCTACAAAGGTTAATTCCTTTATTTAATTATTATTATTATTATTATTATTATTATTATTATTATTATTATTATTATTATTATTATTATTATTATTATTATTATTATTATTATTAATATATATTGGCTAATTGACTAATTTGGTTCCCTCTAATTACCCCACGATCTGTTATTTTTACGTCTACAATGTTGAAATGACGCTTTTCTAACGCGTTGTCTTGTCGTTGTATTAGTTGCAATAGTTATAACTCACAACCAGCTTAAAGCAAAATAACTGTTGTAGTAACTGGAAACTTCAGGTTACTGACGATGTGTTTTTCTTGTCTTTTAGGCGCTTTCCGTGTTTCATACACACATTTATTGTATCATCATCGGTTTTGAGACAGACAGACTAAACTGAGTGTTGCCTCCAGGTAACACAGTCTGAGAATAATATAAATGTCATATATTAATGCGAAGTTTCTTATTTTTCTTTATTTTTCAGTGTTTACTTACTGAAGCGCTGGGTTCTGTACAGTAACTCAGAGGGTACGTGTTAGGTTGCTCCGGGGTTTGCAGCATGTGGTGCGTTCAGGAAACACTTTCCAGTCTCCACTTCTGGTTCCGAGTTGTCCGTCTGTTCACTGCATCGTGTGTCCTCAACTGCACCACACCTGCAACGACAAACGACAGTCAAAGGGAGTCAGGCCGTACTGTACTAGTGTGGTAAAAGTATATTCATCATCATCCGTCACAAACATTCTTCATAAATATACTTTAGTGTTTTTAAATATCTAGGTTGATGACAAGGCTCGTATTTGTAGCCTATCAGTGTTTTAATAAACTGGTTAGGCATTCAGTGTCAGTCGTTAAAGGTAGTAGTTATTGTATTGGAGCTGATTATATACATTTATATATAACTACTTGCTAATGCTACTCACAAACAGCTCACATCCACCTCTTACAAAACATCACAACATTCCACAGACCTTGAGGCTTCATCAGAAAGCCTGGAATAATTTATGCGGCAGCCCGTTAATTACCATGTTTGTAGCAGCTCAGCTCAGTGTAGTTGTTCTACACAGACGCATCTCACTCAGCGCTGTGTCGACTCACTCTTATTGGCTGTTACACTGGATAAATCACAATATGTCAGTGCTCTGTCAGAAAGTCATATTTACCTGCAGGCTGCCGAGCAGGTAGTTGCCACTGATGACGTGCCAAAGCCACAATCACGTTAAGTCCGTGCTAATACACACGGGCAGTGTATATATAATAACAGCATTAGAGTCCAGTGTGTGTCCCGTGCTGTAGGCCATGCCTGCCCCGTCCCGTCTGTTAGAGCTCATTAATGATTAAACCACAGGCAGCTCCAACACAATACTCCCGCTTCCCGTTCCCACAAAACAGAGAGGAAGCGGAGCGTCCTGCCAAGGAGAGGGACAGAGGGGGAGAGGGAGGCCGAAATCGTAGTCGGAGGACAGATTCCTCACGTGTCTACGGCCGAGTTAAGGATTGGACTTATTATGTGTCTCCCTGCTCTGAACAGTGGTGAAGAAGAGCGAAGGCACGAAGGAAGGTTCGGGGGGAGGCCAACAGCAAAAGCAGAGGCTTTGTCTCTATTTGTCAGTCGGACTGTCTGCAGTTTGGCCAAGCAGACAAGTTAGAGCCTGTAGGGAAAACACCGAGAAACACCCAGAGGGACGTTTATTTATGGCCGCGATCATTTTAGACAAAAACGTCACTTACTCCGTTTATAGCAGGCGAACAGACAAGGCAACAGACAATAAGCTTTATTGTGTTCTACCCTTAGAAAGGACAAGTATAAAACTGAGAGTGTGTGTGTGTGTGTGTGTGTGTGTGTGTGTGTGTGTGTGTGTGTGTGTGTGTGTGTGTGTGTGTGTGTGTGTGTGTGTGTGTGTGTGTGTGTGTGTGTGTGGTGTGTGTGTGTGAGTAGTCTAAAACTATTGTTCTATATGCAGACGCAGTTACGTCATTGGCGCTTCAAGTAAATGCATTATTATTATGTAATTTGTTCTATAATTATGAATTAGATGTTTTAGTTTTCCTTTAACTCCATTTCTGCATCGGGTATTTTTTTTTTATAAAATACATGTTGCGTATACACAGAGGAGTTTAAATAACTGCACTGACGTAATATTATATTTACAATGTGTTTTCATTTACAAACCTGCGCATATTATTTGCAATATGAATACTTATGTTTTTCCTGTGTTTAATTTAGGTTAAATGTAAATTGTCCGTTTATATTGAGCATATTTCAGTTTAATATATGTCTACCCTGGAAAGAGTTCCAGGCGCGCAACGCTGTAATCAGTGTCAGCAAAACGGAAAAAATGGGCACAACTTCGAGTGTGGTTCTGTTCTTTCTTCTTCTTCAACATTCAACCTAATCAGTGTCACAGAGGAGGGAACTATTAATTTACTCCACACACTGGCCGAGCTGCGCAGCATCTTAAAACGCGCTCATAGCAGCATCAAATCTTTCTTATCAGTACTTAACTGATGTTGTGCAACTTCCATCAGCTCCAACTGATGAAAGCGATGAAAAGGGTTTTGCCAAGCAGACGATGCGTTCACACACGTTAGTCGGCGTAAATCCACACATCAAACCTATTGAAATGTACAAACACCTCGGCAGACGCGCACAGCCCATTATCCCGCAGGAACGCGGGACGCACAGCAGCGCATCGGACCACACACGGCTCCAGTGCGCCGCCGCCTCTGATTTACGCTCTCCAAATGCATTTTAATGCGCTCCGTATTATCTGCAAAGCGCCGGGAATATGTTTTATAATTCCGTTGCCTCTGGTGGTGCAGCGGCAACCACCCCTTTGGGAGGATGCGTGCGCGTCTGCGTGTGCGAGCTGCTGGGTTTTATGGGTGTAACAACAGACGGAGGAAGACACACGGGGAGAGCAGGAATCAATTTAACGCGCCGAGGACTCCGGTGCGATTGCGCAATGTCACCGGGAAACGGGGGAAGATTAGAACGGGAGATTGAGGGAGAATTAGGAGGAGGGAAAGCGAGTGGGAGATTGAAGAAGGGAAATAGCAAAGTGGGAGGCGGAGGGGGGTCGCGGTAGTTCCCAGCTCCCTCCTTTTCCTCCCCTCCCTTCTCTTCCTCTCTCTAACGAAAGGAGAAGGGGCGACCTAATGCCAGGCACCGACGCTCCCGATTGGTCAGTGCGAGGTCAGCTGCTTTCTGACTCCCCCCTTATACCCGGCGTCACCCCATCGCCGTTTCTCCGCACACAAACATACGCACGGACTCTCTCCTTCCCCGCACCCCTCCACCCATCTCTCTGTCCCACACTGGCACTCAGCCACCCAGATACACCCCCCCCCCCCCCCCCCCCCCCCCCCACCCTCCTCGCCCTCACCCCCCTCCCAATCTGCGATAAACTAAGTGATAGCAGCAGCTCGTCGGACTGTCGGCTATAAAACACAACAAATCATAAAGTGCAGGCAGGGGAAGGCAGAGGAAGGAGGACGGGAGGGAGAACAGTTAGCCGTTAGCCGTTAGCCTCCTTCTACTCCTCCTTCTTCATCGCGTAAAACCTTATTGTTGTGTTTGTTCCGTGCCCTCCTGTCCTCCCCTCTCCTCTTCTTCTCCTCTCCTCTCCTCTCTGCTCTTCTCCTCCCTTTTCTCCTCTTTTACATTCTCCCGATGAGTTCCTATTTTGTCAACTCCTCTTTCCCGGTGACGCTCCCAGGGTCGGGTGGAGGCGGGCAGGCGGCGGAGTCGTTCTTGGGTCAGATCCCGCTCTACTCGTCGGGATACGCCGCCGACCACCCGCTCCGGCACTACCCCGGGGCCGCGGCCGTCACCGCCGCCGCGGCGGTGGCGTACGGGGCCGGTGGTGGCAGCGTGCATCCGGAGAAACCGTACCCAGCATCCACCTACTACCAGGCCAATGGAGCGTACGGCGGGCACCGGGGCGCTGCGGCGGCGGCGGCGGCGGCTGCGGCGGCGGGGGTCGGCGTCGGGGGCGCGACCGGAGCCGGTGCCTGCGACTATGCCAGCGCCGCGGCGGCAGCGGCCGTGGCGGCCACGAGCTTCTACCGGGACAAAGAGCACCCGTGCAGCCTGGAGGAGCAGCTCACGATGCAGGACGGCATGCACCGTAAGGCGGACTGCGCCGCGCTGAGCGCTAAGGGGCTTTTCGGTGAACCGATGGACGACAAGCAAGCAGCGTCAGTCCCAGTTTATCCCTGGATGCAGCGAATGAACGCGTGCAATGGTGAGTGTGCTCTGCTTCTGCTTCCTCTGTCCTGCATATTTTATGATCCCCGTCATAAAAGTGACATTTGTTTCCTCGGTCAGCCCTTCTGTCTCCCCTTCCGTCTTTCCTCCTCCTTCTCTCCCCGTTTGCTGAACCTGTCACTCAGTCATGTGCGTGTTATTTTATAGTCCGTCATAAAACGGCTTTGTTTGGGTCGAAGCTACCGCAGCTGTATGTGACCTACTGACTGACACTGCGCAGCAAGAAACCCAGAGAGGAAAAGCCTGTCAGAGAGTGTTTTGGGTGAAAACAAGGAGCCCGGAGGAAATCACTTCATTTTATCCTAACGTCTTCCCGCGTCTTTCCTTTATAAATAACCATAAAATGAAAAATAATCAACACCTGACAGTGGAGGAAGCGTTCGTTCCTTTCTTTAAAAACTTATATCCTGCTGCTGATAACAGGAGAATGGTGTCACTGCTCTGGGAGCTCTGTTTGTTATCACTTCACTGATAACCTCATGCCGCAAAGACTGTAATGAGCTATTTATTCATAACGGAACGCATTTAAATTAGGCCACCGCGAGGTGAAGAGGTCGAGTTTACCTGACGCCAAACGTCCTCTCTTGTGACAGTGTTGTGCGAATAATACAATTTTAAACGTCGTTGTTTTGAGCTGCTGCTGTAAAACATGCAGACTTTATGTAATAACGAACGGTGAGAGTGTGGTGACTAACAGTGGAGGATGCAAAGCACTAGGATGAGATGACGTGAAAACAGACTGGATGCAAAACACGAATAGAAAAGGCAGCTACACAGAAACGTGCTCTCCTGTGATGCACTTTTGGGATTATTAGATATTTTGTTTTAGATATGTGGCCTGAGATTAATGTTTCCATCCAGTGATCTGCGTTTGCAGATCGATAAAGAAACTGAATCTGCTAAACTTGTTTTGTTTGCCACTGGGGCCGGTTAGAGAAGGTTAAAGCACAGGAACCTGACACTCAGCAGCACATTATTATTATTATTATTATTATTATTATTATTATTATTATTATTATTATTATTATTATTATTATTATTATTATTATTATTATTATTATTATTATTATTAAGTCAAACACTTTCGTTAAAATTTACTTCTTCATTCTCCTTCAGGGACTTTTGGAAGCCCCGGGAGGCGCGGACGACAGACATACACGCGCTACCAGACGCTCGAGCTGGAGAAGGAGTTTCACTTCAACCGGTACCTCACGCGGCGGCGGCGGATTGAGATAGCGCACGCGCTGTGCCTCACCGAACGCCAGATCAAGATCTGGTTCCAGAACCGGAGGATGAAGTGGAAAAAGGAAAACAAAATGATCAATTCATCTTCTTCCTCAACGACGTCCTCTTCATCATCGTCTTCCTCCTCGACGATGAACGGTGCAGAGGAGGAGGAGAAACGGACGGAGTGAAGTAAGAGACTGACATAAGAAGTAATAATGAAAATAGAAATGGATAAACGCAGAAGAGGAATGTGGATAACGGAGGAAGAGATGTGTGAATGGCATGCTGATAAACCCCAACCTCCCCGTCTCACAGTTAGTCCGGGAATCTGCCTGGGTGAAAGTAGCCATGTTTTCATTTGATTTCTACCTGAGCGAGCAGAGAAAGAACCCCCATTCTCATCCGTGTTAATATCGTCACACTTTTAAAAATCACATCCTTCTATGCTGAATCCGTCTCTCTGTTTGATCTGAAAGTTTGGAAATATGTAGTTCGGTGAAAGTCTTGAAAAGAAATTGAAAGGAAATAAAAGAAGAGACAGGAACAAGGGAAGTGGCCTCGCTGAAACGAACAGGCGGCGGTGATGCAGGCCGTGGCATCCAACGTGTATTTAAAATACAGGAAACACAGCTTAACTCCGCGGTGACGCACTGTTCAAGACGCAGAGTCTTGTCGCATTCCACGTAAAACCACCTTTGACTTATTCTACTTCGTTTGTACTTTTGTCAAATGTATTTTCTATCCGCTGGCACTTGTTTTGGAGCTCCACGCTTCGACTTCAGGCGGTCTCTCTTGTTTGCTCTTTTCATTATAATTCATTTTCTTAGATTGTAAACGTGTTGTGTGTATTATACCTTCATTTACACGTGCGTTAATAGGCTACACACAACAACGTGAAGAGTTAATAGCTATTTGAGAAGTGTATGTATGTCATATGGTGTTCATATTTAAACTGTATAGAAATATGCAAGGGGGAAATGACCTTGTATGGAGAAATGGTGTAATAGCGGGTTGGGTGCGGGTAATTTAACCTTTCCAACAGTTTTACCTTTCCCTTGTAAGGGACGCGTGGGAGGTGGTGTCAACCTACTGATGTTGTTCTCCGAGATATCTAAACTAAACGTTCAGGAAAATGTATATTTTATGGATTTTTACATTGTTTGTTTATGTTAGCGTTTTGTCACGTATACTACCTATAAGAATTGTTCAATAAATTGTAAAGAAATTTATAAAAAGGGTTGTTGTTTGTTGTTTTTGAATTTTGGAAAGCGCTTGATTTATTCAAACCCTTTAAAATTGACATTTCACACTTGAAGGTCTATTTTAAGCAACAAGGAATTTTTATTTTGGCGTTTAGTGCCTTAGCTCCATAAACTGCCACTAACTTAAAGTGTGAACTATGCAGGCTCATATTTACGACGCGCGAGGCGACAACGAGGCCAGGGCCAAGTCAGCGCACGAGGCCGTCCGGAGAGGACGTGACATGGGGGCAGCTGCTACTGATGGTCAGCTCGAGCTAATTGATGCGGACGCGGACGGAGAGAGGGAGAGAGCGAAAGTTTATCTGTCCTCGAGCGAGCAGCCAGACACATATTACACCCACTTCGCCCAGACAAAGTGGACCGTGTCCTCGTGACCCTTTGAACTCTGTGTGTCCTCTGGGTGAGCGCGCAGGTTATCTGGGGGCAGCAGCAGCAGCAGCAGCTTTGGGTTTTACTGGTGGAGGACATTAAACAGTTCTTTGATTATCGTTAGTCATATTTTTAGCTTATTTCTGTTTTAGAAGTGTTGGGCAGTTTTAATACAAACACCAGTGGCCAAGATAAGTATTTATAATCAAAACACGGGCTAAATAGAGAAAACTCACCAATGTAAAAATACTATTTCAACATATTATTAGTCAGTCCAATAGTTGAAACTCTTCAATGTTAATTTGCTTTGTTTGTATTAAAATGCTACATAATATGACGTTATATATTACAGTTATTATAGTTCCATGATAAAGTCAAGCTAACGTTAGCGCATCCTCTGTTAGCTTCCTTATTCCAAAGGTGCTGAAACTTCTAGTTCATTTCTTTCTATCCCACTTGTTGTCCTGATCAAACTGAACTGCAGTAAACGTTAAGTTTGCTAATAAAATCCTGTTCAGTTATAGACACGGTGTCAAGTTAATGAATGGCAGGAGATGCCAGTAAATAAGTAACAGCACACAGAGAAAATAAAGCATCTCAGCAGTCAGTCTGTGTTTGGCACCGTTTAGATTTAATATGGTTTTACTCAGTGTAATAAGCTCAGATAATCACTGTTGTTTTAATGTGAGACTCAGTTCAATAACACCAACAGGCTCAGACTCACCATCAGAGGATTTCACTGAAATATAGCTTGATGCGGGAAAAGTTTAATCAGCGTTACACACTGAGGCGTGTGTTTCTGAATAGGCTTGATAGTTCCGCGCTGCACTCACAGTGAGAATTCCTGCTGTACAGTCAGCCACACGCTGACAGATGTTCTATGTTAAACACTGTGACCCGGAGGGCTCGGTTTACACACACGGCCTGCACACCAGCCAGCGCTTCTGGACTTTGGACAACGTGGCCTTCAGGTGTCTCGCAAGGCTCCGTTGCACTAAGCTCTGACTCATTTCCAATCTATCATCCAGTTAAAATATTAAAAGCTGCAAAGCTGCATCCGTGTCTGAGATGTAATCATTTCTACTTGACGTAGAACTGAGATCCACAAACAGCACGTCACCACATTAATGCAAAGTGAATGGAAACCCTGGTTTGTGACCAGTGGAAGAGTTGGTGCATAAACTGATATGATAAAAACACAACAACGATGGAGAAAGTAACACGCAGGCAGCAAACGCCTTTCCCATCTGCATTCTGTGTTAAAGTTGAAATCAGGCCTAGCAACTGGCCCCTCTCATCTGACACCATGTTTTTATTCCATAGCCGGTGAGCTGCTCCCTGGTCAGAGTATTCAGCAAGAAGGTGGAAATCTAATGACGGTAGTGTGTTTGCCAGCTCGGTGAGTGCCTCGTCTTCTGTTTCTGCATCTTGACCAGCTTTCACCTATTTTGTACGTCTTTGTTGCTGCTTTTTGTGTCAGAAACAGCTGCAGGAACCGGAATGAACCCAATTCTGTTTTATTTTGCCCAGTGTGTGTGTGTGTGTGCAGCTCAGTGTCTGAAATGTGGTCTGCAACAGTATTCACATCTAAGAGCACCATCATACACGCAGCCCCACCCCCCACAGGGCGCATTCATTTCTATCTTTTCACACACTCAAAAATCTGGAATCCTTCATTTGTCCCATGTTGCGCGCAGCCAATGTGCGTGTAGTGTATGTTAGTGTTAGACTGAAATACAAGAACTGAGGCCTCCCATCACAACACACACACACACACACACACACACATACACACACACACACACACACACACACACACACACACACACACACACACACTGACACTCTGGCACCTTGACTGAAATGCAACTCAACCTAGAAATCAACAAATCATAAATCTGCACATTTGCACAGTTCCATCCAGACTGGACTTCAGAGATCAGATTTACCATTTGATGGGATGCCAGGGAGAGAATGGGGGGGGGGGGGGGGGGGGGGGGTGTATAACCACAGGGTTGTACACGTGTCTGTGATGGTTACAACAAAAGAAAACGTAGAAAACGGCTAGTTTTATAAAATGTGTAACATTGGAAACATCAAGTATTAACGACAATAAAAGATGGATTTTAGTTGATGTGAGAACATAAAATACAAAATATTTGAGTTAGTGTCTTTCTCTTTGCCTGAAGGGCTTGACGGTGATCGTATTACTGTTATTGTCCGTTATGACACAATGACACAGTGACGCAGTCGCCTGTTTGCAACAACAACAACAACAACAACAACAATAATAGTTTTTTGTTGTCTTGATCCAGTGATCGCGCTTTTACGCAATGCGTAAAGACAAGGTGGGAGAACGCCATATGCGACAACGTGTTATTCACTCATAAGACTTTTTTAAACTGAATTATGAATTCATTTATTAAAAAATTTTAATTATCAAACATCGTCGAAGTGTTTACCTGAAACACAACGTAGTTGGTGGGATTTTCGTTTACCGCTTTGTAGCCTAAAATGTTTCAGGAGTCTCGTTTCCTCCTTCTGCCTTTTTAATCGGTGCAATAAATTATGTCTACGGTAGGTGGCGCTCAGAGCTCACCCCCGGCACCTCAGCAGCAGAATAAAGGGAGAGTGAAGGAGGGAGTGAGGGAGTACTTCCCCGCCCATCCCCTCATCGTTAGAATCCTCAGAGCATGAATTACTTCTCCAAAGTCATCGGCGAAAATTTACGACTGGTCAACAAAAGCACGTGACCGCCCCCTCCTTCACGTCTCTCTTTCTCCTCCCTCACCTCACCCTCACCTCCCCCATCAGACACACACACCCCTCCATCCAAGAAACACACACACACCACCCCACCCCCATATTTGGACGGAACATACATAGCTAAAAACGAAGTACAGTGCAACGCCATAATTCACTAATACATCATAAATCGTTGAAAGTACCCGCGTTATAACGACCAAGAGAAATCTAACAAATCAAACGCCCCTTAGTTCTCAACTGTAAGACTGCAACTCTCTAAAACAATCTAAATGAGCTCTTACTTTGTAAACTCGTTCTCGGGGCGCTACCCAAATGGCCCCGACTATCAACTGCTAAATTATGGAAGCAGCAGCGGCGCAATGAACGGCGGGACGTACAGGGACTCTTCCTCCGCCACCATGCACCATGCTACGGGCTCGTATGGCTACAGCTACAATGGCATGGACCTGACCGTTACCAGTCGGGGAGGGGGGAGCAGCAGCACCGCCAGCACCGGAGGACACTTCGGGGGCGGCTCGGTCGTTGGAGACTCCCGGGGCTTCGTCTCTCCGGCCCCGGAAAGAGGTTTCAGACAGCCGTCCAGCTGCTCCCTCGCCTCGGCGGCAGACGCCCTGCTGGCACCCGGCACCGGAGACACCAAGCTGGGCGCCCACGGCGCGTCTCCCTGCTCGGATCAACCAGGAAGCGGTAATCTCAGCTCTCCAAACCTGTCCTCCAACTCCTCCGGCGGCGGCGGCGGCGGCGCGGCGCAGCGCTTCGCGGAGCTGGACGCCTCCTCGCCGGAGCCCGAGGACCTGCAGCACAGCCAGGACGCCGGCCGCGGCGGCAACGCGCCGCACCGGACCGGACACCCGCAGCCCGCGGGCACGCAGGACGGCGGCCCGGCGGGATCGGCCGCTGGAAGCACGGCGGCCGGCGACGTTCAGCCGCCCCAGATATTCCCCTGGATGAGAAAGCTGCACATCAGCCATGGTATACGCTGCTCTCGTGTTTACAGCTTATTAGCTGCGTGCCATAAAAGTTCCACGGCGATAAAACCCATTATACGGGCTTAGTAGACGGTAGCTTCTGTTTGGTCACAAGGGGTTGGTGACAGTTCTGGTGTCGTGGAAGTTATAGACACGGTGATATGTGCCTCTTTGCAAACACACCATTATTATTGCTGCTTTGTCTTGATTTAATTTGGGTAAATTATCTGCTTGAAGACGTGACTTCGTGTTTTCTTTAGACATGCGATGATTACAGTTTCCCTAAGACTGAGAGCAGGAACGTTTGACTTGTCATTAAGGGGTAAAATATCTGTTTTATTTTGAAGGCTTTAAGGAATACTTCATATTATTTTTTAATTGTTTGACTTGTGGTGTGAACTAACAGGACAGCTGACCTGCCTCTGGTTAACCAGCTAAAATTGTGCATTAGTGTGTTTTCTCAGTGCATCACGTTGCAATTCGTTTCACATATTCTTCCTGTGGAAGCCTCGGATGCCGGATGGTTGCCCCCTCTGTTTTCTCACCCCTTTTTATTTTACAAAAACGTCATAAATCTGTCAGGGGGGACGCAAACCGGGTAGCAAAGACCAAAAGGCTGAGGAGTGCGGACAGAGTCGGCTAGGAAAAGAAAAAGAGGGAGAAAAAGAGGCCAGGGTGGCGTTGGAAGCTGTTGCCTCTTTGAAAAGTGAAGCTTTATTACGTGTGGGAACTTTATTAGAGAGGTGAAGCAGAGGACGGGGCAATAAACGCTTGAAGGGTGTGAGACTGAGTGAAATGAGATAAAGGAATAACACATAGAGGGTGATGGCTGCGACCAGAGGTTTTATAAAGAAAACTGTAACGTCGTAGATGAAAGCAAATCCTTTAGCACCGGCTGCAGAGGAAAACTAGCACAAATAAAACGGTGAAAAACGGTGAAAGGCACTTTTACGCACGAGGGTTGTGTCTTTACGCACGTTGATTCTGATAAAACTGGGGGTGAAATATTTCCTCCATAATCAGGTTTAGTGTGGGGCGATTAAAAAAGAGGCGTCCACAATATTGTTGTCATAATATAGTTATAGTATGGTGTGTTTTAATGCAGTAAAATGACCTGTGCTTTGCTGATGCAGGTTTAGTGTATTTCAAAACAACCAGGCGTTTGTGTGACGTGCTGGTTCTTCTAACAGGCTCCCTAACAACCTTCTGTCCGGTCAAACCCTCAGATATGACGGGCCCCGACGGGAAACGGGCGCGGACCGCGTACACCCGCTACCAGACGCTCGAGCTGGAGAAGGAGTTTCACTTCAACCGGTACCTCACGCGGCGGCGGCGAATCGAGATCGCGCACGCGCTCTGCCTCACAGAGCGACAGATCAAAATCTGGTTCCAGAACCGGAGGATGAAGTGGAAGAAGGACAACAAACTGAAAAGTATGAGCCTCGCCACCACCGGCAGCGCCTTCCAACCCTAAAAATAACTCACACGAAAAAAGACGAATCCATTCATCTCTGTTTGGAAAGATTACTACCACGTTAGGCTTTTTTTCAGAAGGACAGTAATTGACTAAAATAATAAAACACCAGAAGAAGCCATTGCGCAAAAGAAGAAGACACGAAGAAGAAATGTGTCTATCACAAACAAATTCCATTAAAACACTTCTATTATTAGCTGAGTACTGTACAACAGCGCAGCACTTTTTATTTGTTCGGCATGTTTGGTCTTTGGTGTTTAGGGCGACGTGAAAATGACTGTGGTACTTGCTCTAGTCAGAAAAAAATCTAAAAATGTTAGTGTTCATGTGTGTTCTCGTCCTTAAAAAAATGCTGCAGAGGAGCCGGGATGAATATTCTACCGTTTCCTTGGTCCTACCTTCGTCCTATGACCTTCATACCTGTTGTGTTTAATGTCTAAATATACTTTTATGTGTCAGGTGCAACGTTTTGTAATGGACTAAGTGATTCTTAGAAAAGTTAGCATGTAAGCTTTCATTGTAAGTTATTTACTACCCCCCACCACACACACACACACACACACACACACACACACACACACACACACACACACACACACACACACACACACACACACACACACACACACACACACACCTCCCTCGTTGTCAGTTACCTGCCAATCACATCTGCTCTTATTTTTAATTAAGGATGCAGGAAGTCGTGAACGCGCGCATGCGTTTGTTTGTCTAAAGACAAGTCAGGCCTGCATTCATCCATCCGTGATGCCGTGTATAGAGCTTTTATTCAAAATATGTAACTGTATATTATTGTTATTATTGTAATTATTGAATATATGTTTCAGAAAGGATGTATATAGATATTGACATTTTTAAATGTTGGATATTTACAGTTGCTGTGTGTGTGTGTGTGTGTGTGTGTGTGTGTGTGTGTGTGTGTGTGTGTGTGTGTGTGTGTGTGTGTGTGTGTGTGTGGACACCTCGGTGGACCATCACTGTGAGAACCTTTCAGCTGTTTCGTCCTCACACTTCGCAGCCTTGCTTCAGAGTTCAGGCTTGTTAGTGACAGCTTATTGTCTCTGTGAGTATCTAGTTTGATCATAGAGAACGTTGTAATAAGATGCGTGTGTGAGGGTGAATGTTCGCATGTGAGGGAAGCAGCTTCCGTCCTGTAAGGCCTGTGAGTTTTCTGCCAGTGAGCTTTTGTATTTGTTTGTAACTTGAGTAGTAAAAAAATAACAACTAATAAAGTTCCTCATATTCAGACTTAAAACGCTCTTCATAAACTAAACTCTTGCACACATGGAAACCGTTATAAATCGTACGGAGTGTCTATGTTTGGAGGAAAAAACGTTTGTATTTCACGTGAAATATGTGGGCCAATAAAGTGATGGGAATATTACCGTCCTAATTTTCAACTAGCAAATTTGCCCCTGTGTTTGGTGGCTTCGCTGTAAAACCGTGAGGCCAGTGCGCCATTTTACAACTCTGTAGCTGGGGACTAATTGTTTTTCTGCGTTCACCTACATCCTCCACTCCTCTCGTTTGTTCCACTAAATCTAAACCATTCGTTTTGCTGGACGAACCTGGACGAACCGACCTTTAGGACACTAACAACCGCCCGACGCGTGTCATCTCGAACCCCGAACGCCACATTTCCAAGCGACAGGCCTGTGTTATTGGCATCAAAGCATCGAACTCGCCAATCAGCGAAACACGCTCTATAAACCAGGCGCGCACACGCACACGCACGCACGTCACGACCATACAGGCCAATCTGAGTCCGCGCTGAACAAATCTGACAAGACGACAAACTATCTGTGCCGCACAAATTGGTCAATTTTATTTAAACGACCTTCCCCTTCCGTAGCAACGGCCACTCCCGGCTAAATGAGATTATGTTCTCTCGGTTTCCAGCTGTAAACAAACAAATGAACGTTTTAACTCACCGAGTGATTCCGCGGCAGCTTCGCTGCTCCTACACGTCTCAGGTGCCGCTCCGAGCCTCATCTGGTCACCACCGCCATCTCTGGCCTCTTTCTGTGTGTGTGTGTGTGTGTGTGTGTGTGTGTGTGTGTGTGTGCTGCGATATTTTTGTTATAGCTCACCTCTTTTGCTTTTGGCCCAACTATAAAAGAGAAGGCAACTTTGACATTTACATGTCAAACGGATGAGGTTTTTATCTTCAAGTTGTATCGTAAAGATCAGCTCTGACCTCAGAGTGATACCTCTCACTGGCTCTGCTTTGGTCACGTGGGGTCCATAAACTTAGTTTTATGGTTTTGGGGAGTTGACAATGTACTATATATTTCACATTCTAGAAAGCAAGTGACGGTTTAACGGCTTCGCAGGGATCCTAAAGGGGTCAGTAAAGTAGAGATAGAGCAGCAGGAGGAGGGAGGGTATGCGAGGGAGAGCGGGCCACTACTACCGGCCGCTGCTCCAGCCCCGGTCCACACACGGAGCCCGGCGAGCTGCGGTCCGTGCCGCTCGGAACTCTGGGAAAGCTCGGAGGACAAAATGAGCCAAGACTCACAGTAAGTAGTGTTTGGATGCGCCCTGCAAGCGGGGGCTGCGTGTAAGGAAGGGTGTAGGGTGGGGTGGCAGAGGGAGACAGAGGCAGAAGTGTAATTACCGTGTCACTCGCGCACTGAAGTGCTGCTGTATTAATGCGCTGGCGGAGTGCTGGGGAAGCTTCGCTGTGTTTGAGATGTTTGAGGCTCACTGTTGTGGCTGGTCCGGGCCGCGCGACGGCGGCGGGCGGCGTCACAAATAGAGCGTGCGCCTCTGTGCCACCAGGCTAAGTGTGTGGCTTTCATTGTGCGTCTGATGACGGCACCAGGAAACCTGACGCACGTGGGGGCAAGCAAGCATGGTTCACGCTAAACAGCTGCTGCGCTCCTGCGTCTGTGCGTAAAAGGGTTAACTTCAATAAATGCAGTAGAAGATCAATAAGAACCAATCATTTTGGGGAGGAAAAACTATTTCCAACATACACTTGATTGTGTGTATGTAACAAGGACACGCTTGTTGTGCTTGAGTTGGTTTTAAATGTGCCGAAATGATCTGAGTAATATTAACTGTTTCCCCCCAAATAGAATTGTTAGTGTACATCAATTATGTTGTGTCTTGAAGCAATGTTTTCTTACAGGTTGTCATTTATGTTTGATGACTAACGAACAGTCCTTCTGAGCGTAAAAGGTCTGTCTACAAAGTTTTAGGAGATCATTGATCACACATGCGCGCGCTCATGTGATACAAGACGTAGCCTTGGTACAAGAAACCTTTTGTGCGTCTTGCGTTAGTTTCCATGTATGAGTGAAAATGTCGTTGATTTAAAGGTTTAGCATCACAATGCATGAAAAAGACGAAGCTGCCCAGTTGTTGCTGATTTGGCTCAGGTTGATTTTATTCAGTCGTTCCAAATCTACACAAAACACTGTCGAACAATTCTCGATGCAATCAAACTAAAACAAAAGACTAATTCTATTTATTTGTTGCATTAGAAAAGTAGAAAAAACAAAACACAGTCGATTACTGATGGCACAGTCTTTTAAGCAAGAATTAAAGAACGTGGCAGGAAATAATATATATTTTGCGTGACTATAAAGCTCCCAAATGTGATCACTGATGTTAATGAAATTCATCCAAAACGCCACTGGCCACGAATCCACACGCGCGTAGTCCTGAGGAAAACTTTTACATGTTAATGGAAATTACTCAATTAAAAGTAATGAGACTGACAAAACAAACAACAACATTTAAACTAACGTCACCCAAACAAACAGAAAACGCCAAATGTCATTGAACACACGTTTAAAATCGTGTTGTTTAAGTCAGTGAGAGAAACAGCAAGAAGAAAATCAGAGGTAGCATGTACGAAAATATGATGCTTAATTAATCTATAAGGATCAATACAGCAGCACCCGTTGGAATCAACAGTGATTGGATTTAGGCATGAAAGTTCACAATAAAACCATTTTAGTCGATAACGGCCTAGGAATCAACGCTTGTGTGTGGTTTTACGCAGCAATAATGAAGTAACTGTAGCATCGGTTGCGGTTTAAACGGGAGACGGAGCTGCGGTAACGGCGCAGTGAGGGTCTTTATCTCCTTCTTGTCTGAAGCTGGACTGAAGCTGTCAAACAGCCGAGCTACCAGTGACGCGCTGAGATCCTATCCTCGCGCGCGCCCGCTTCCTATTGCTCAGATCCATCATGTAAATCGTTAAATGTCTTATGTTACGCTGGAGCCCATGACCCAGTAGTTGCACAAGTTAAAAAGCTAAAAACGTTCTATTCCCGGTGCGTCACGCTCCTGGGTGATGGGTGTCCGACAATCCTGCTGGTTTAACTGTCCATCAAAGCAGCTACGTCACAATACATTAATAGAGATTCTTTGTGTTAGGGCCGACCGCAACATGGCGCCCCGAAGAGACCGACACGCACTAACTATGGAAAGATGGATGAGTGGCAGCAGAGGGATGCGGCTCACAACTGTCTATATAAACTATAAAAATACGTTACATACAATGTAACGTAGTTTTAACATTTTATTCTTTTGTTTAACAACATTACATTTCATTTTGCATTTTCTGTATTTAAATATTATTATTTATTTAGTTGTGCTCTCTTTAACAATGCAACTACACCTGAAGTAATAATAATTATGATTAAAGGATCATTAGGTTCCTTGTTCTAGTTTTGTCGCAACCGTCAGTTGTTGTCTCCACTCCGCCAATACAGCGGAGGCCCGTGCGTCCGGAAGCTCCTTCTGCGCTCAAACTCTCATTTATTATGTTGTGTGCTCACATGTACACGTTAAGTCGGCCTGGCCAAATGCGTTTTCAGCCTCAGGATTCCCGGCGCTGCCCTACGCCATCACGATGATTTTTCACCAGCTTCACAAGAATGTTATTCACAGCCATAAATTACCAGGACACACACACACACCGAGCACACGACTCACACGAGTTGTCTTTACTGTTGTACAATACGGGAAATAGTTCCTTCTGTCTTATCTCCAACTTGGATATTTTAGTTTTAAATGTTTATAATAATATAATATAATATAATATAATATAATATAATATAATATAATATAATATAATATAATATAATATAATATAATATAATATAATATAATATAATATAATATAATATAATAGTGCGTAGAGTTGTGTATGTGAATGTGTATGTGAATAGCTTTTTTGGTTTTTATGTTGGTACAGTTGGATTAATGTTTGTGTGTGTGCCTATTTGAATTCAACACGGTAGAAGGAGGGTGTGTGTGATTGACCTGCTGAGGTGTGTTCAGTGTGGAGCCAGCCGTGCTTTTGATCCCGCCTTTGGGGAGGCCTAGTGAGACGCAGGTGATGTCGACACGCTTAGCTGTAGTTCAGGATTAAGCTGCAATGTGTGTGTGTCCAGTTGGAACAAATCATGTAACTTCCTCCACCCCCCACTCGCCTGTACGCGTGAGAGCTGCGTGTCACAAGCCTCAAGGAAATAGAAAGGCGAAGTAAACAGGAAGGTGAAAAAGTCCCCATTTCATTTTTTATCACTTCAGGATACGTGCAGGAAGAGCCCCGACAACAGCAGCACCTCAACCCTACACACACGCGCACGTGGACATGGAGTCCACACACGAGCGTATTTCCTTCTGGTGTTTTCCGTGGAGCTGCGAGCCTGTGACATGGGAAGGTGCAGCAGCAGCATTTTTCTATAAGCTCTTTGTTTGTACTGTGTGTGTGTCCTCTGTTCGCCGTTTATGTACACAGGGCAGCTCCAGCCTGCAGAGCCGCTTCATTATGTGTGTAACGTGTATTATGTGCACGGGCTTGCTGCTCTTTTTGAACCTGACGAGGCTGTCACAAGGCGCTGACTCGGGCTTTACAGTGTGTGTGCTGGTGATGATGCGTTTGGGTGAGTAACTAACGCGACGGGCCCTTTCCATTGTGAAGGTGTGTGTTTGTCTGAGTGTGAGAGAGTCGCCGGCTTTGTGCGGGAGTAAGTGGGGTGTGTTCTGTTGTGTTTGGTGGGTTTATGTGCAGAGCATGACAGAGATGAGAGGTGAATGACCCGGGGATGGTGAGACCACGTGTGTGTTTGCAGAAGCATGTTAACAGTTGTGCCGCTATTTTCCTGTAGCTGTGGACTAATTAGGCCCGGACTGTTCCAGGTGAGGGGGTTCTGTTTGGTATTTATAGCACTTACCCGGGCGTCATTTTGTATTAAATTGGAGCTACTGTAATGCTTCTTTCAAAAAGCTGGAACCCGCTCCCCGTGCAATCACGCGCTCCCAGGCCACAGCTATAAAGTGCTGAATTATTTCCCCCTTTCGAGGCACCACCTGTGATTGCTTTAAATCGGCATTTGATGTCTGCTGCATACTGATAGGGGTGAACCGCGCGGCCACGCTTCATGAATAATGCACGAGCGGGAGTCACCGCAAGGTCAGCAGACAGCCGAGAGTCACGCGCTGAGCTGGTGGGCTACGGCGCAGGCGCAGAAGGGGGACGCTCGCTTCCCTGATCCGCCGATTACGCCACACGTCCGCGTGTTTACTTCACCGACACGGGAATAATTAGCAGTTGGCTGTTTTTATTTATCTATTAGTGTTTCCCATTTCCTGCTCGGGCGCGACGGAAGTTGACTTCAGACTAAAACAAACTCCCACTAGACCTCTTTAATCAAACCATCACCCAAACCAAACAGAGTTAATTAACAAAAATGTGATGATTTAATGTGCAGAGAAAGCAAAGGCGTGTGTCACACGTTTATACATTATACATTATGTCCCAAAGTAAAATAGTCTACACCGACTTACCACCATTTCATAAATTATTTGAGCGCTGCAGATGAAAGCAAACGAACAGCGACTATTATATTATTACTATATTGTTTGCAGTCAATATATGCAGGTATCAGTGCATGTTTGTGAGACTGCGAATAAAGCCTGGATAAGGTTGTGTTTGCGTTGGCGATGAGTAATGACAAGCCGATAACCTTGCAAACTTTAGGCTGGAAAGCGTTTGAGCTCTTAATGCCACGTCTAGTGCTCGTCCATTCAACATATATATAATATATAATAATTATAATAATAATAATAATAGCCGGTGTTTTAGCTGTGATGAGACAACTTGAGAAATACAGTGTCAGTGGTATAAAACGGTTCCTCCCGAACAAAGATCGGTTCTTTTAAATGGTCGCTTCGGAACCGGATGATGGCTTGCAGCAGAGAATGCAGCTCTCTCGCGCCGCCACCAGAGCCCGCTTCAGACCAGGACAGCGGGCACCAGCCGCAGCTTCCTCGCGACCCCCACTGCTGTTGCGGCCTCCGCCCTGCACGCGCCCCCCGTCCTTTGAATGCGAACCGACGATAACCTGTAACAACCTCTCGTCTATCTCTCGCTGTTAAAATACACAACTGTCAGAACTGTCTCCGTCTTTCCCGTATGATTTATGGCCGCTGGAAACACACAAGTATGTGTGTAGGTGTAAACGACGAGGAGAAAGGTAGAAATATAAATCTAACGAAGCGGCGTCGATTCCATTCGATTCTTTTATCAGGAAAAAAACTCAATCTAACTGGTAAATCTGCGAAAACAAGCTCGAGTAGAAGCAGGAAAAAGCTCAACCTTGAAGTGTGTAAGTGAATCGGAGCCAGCACGCTGTCGCTGGTCCTCGCCTTCTTATTTCCCTCGGTCTTCCTGCCCGAGGCGAAGCAGAGGAGCAGGAGGAATCCGCGGCTGTTATCAGGACAACAGGCTGACTGGATGTCCAAGCCAGTCATCCAACAGCACAGGGTTCATAGAGTTGAAGGTTCAAAAGTTCAGCGTCGTGCGTGAGTTCCGCCCTTGCCTCTCCTCACTCACCCCATAGACCATCGCTGTATGTCAAAGGCAAGAGGAGGGAGGGAGTCAGAGGAGCAGAGGTAGGGAGGAGGTAACCCAGATGAGAGAAATGATAGCGGGAGGCAAAGGAGAGGTGAAGGCCTGACCTTCCCTTCCCAAACCCTCCATCCAGGCTAACAAAAGCAAAGAACAGGAAAGTCGAGGAAAGCTGACGGTGCGTCAGGCTGGAAAATGTCACATTAAACTGCGAATGATTAAATATAGGTTATCAATAAACAAAATAACATTCAGCCTACATTTATATTAGCAACAGTCATTCATGCGTAAATGACCTGGTCCAGCGATCTTACGCATTCTGTAAACTTCAGTGTCAAATTAAAATTAAGCGGTTAAGTGTTTTTAAACCACAATTTCAATGTTACAACGCGGTGGTTATTAATAAGACACCTTAACTATGTAAACGATAATATCATATGTGCATAAGCAGAGATTAGGGTTGTAAAGTGCAGCTTATTGCCTGAAGCGCACAGCTATTTATATTACTCCAGGACTTTTGGAGAGGAACTTTAGCAGAGCTCTTCCTCTTCTCGGCCTCTTATCTGCACGACGCTGTCAAAAACAAACTCTTATCTCTGTCACTATTCTGAAATTATTACTGCGCTTATCTGATTTTTCTCCTGTAAGATTAATGTCAGGCCACGTTTACGTCTGAGAGGAATAGGCCCCAAGCTACTTTTTCTAATTTCTGTGTTTTCGTTTTTTAATCCTTATTGTTTAATTCGCTTTTTTTTCGCAAACACTAAATATACTGTAACTTAAATTTCTATTGTTGGAGCTTTACGGGTGGGGGTAGTGTTCAGTTGAGAGGTCTTGAAATTAGTGGCCACAAAGGAGCAAAACGATCATTTGGTAAATAAATAATCCTCTTATTGACGCAAACACGCCGGGTCTCCGTTTGCCCTCACCCCTCGACGTCCCCAAAAAGGTTCAGTGAACAGATACGTTGCAAATTTCGTCTTAGTTTCGGGTTCATCGCGAGTTCACAGAAATAATGGAACCTAGACAGTGACTGTCATGACGCCTTTGGAGCCTAAGTTGTAATAACTTTTGCTATTTGCATAGCAAATATGACTGCACGGCTGCAAGACGTGTATAATTTTTTGAACACTTATAACATGTAACTGGAGTGTATTATAGATGATTCCGCATCTGCTTCCTGTAACCGACATGGTTACATTGGGAGAATGTGAAAATCTGAGAAAAGTAATAGTAGTGAAAAAAGGAGCTGGGAGTGTGGACATATGGCTGCAGTTAACTCGATAAAATATCCGTCTGAGGGCTGTAGAGAGTCGAATAACATCAATATAAATCCACCTGATACCTCTGTGTCTCATCTCCGCGAGGCTCAAAGGCTGTTAAGCACAGAGAAATGGTTGTTTATACCAGCTAAGCTCCAATGCGACGCGTTTGTTTCTACAAAATATTCATGTGCAGGAGTCTGAAGTGATGGTGCGGTTGGGCTGTGGGTTCACATTTCAGCATCCGCGGTGGTGTCATTTATATTTATACAACAAAAGAAAGAGGAGAAATGATCCTGAAAGAGAGAGAGAGAAATAAAACTCTGCGTGTGTGTGTGTGCGTGTGTGTGTGGGAGAGAGAGAGAGAGAAAGAGATAGAGAGGGAGGGACGGACCGTCTCCCTGTTATCCATCTACTGACCATTTTTCTTCTAAGTAATGACTGCAACTCCATTTGGTTTGACGGCGAGGGAGAGAGAACAAAATGACAGAAATAGGGGAGCGAGAGAGAGAACGAGGGGTGGAAATGGCAGAAAGAAAGGGTGTGGAAAGAGGGGAGGTGGGGCGGGGGAGAGGGAGGTGGGTGGGGGGGCTCGGCAGTGCTCGGGGTGAACACGAGGTCAGCGCGTCTTACCAATATTAAAATGTGTACCGGGGACGCGGGGTGACACGCCTCGCCTGTTAAACAAAGAGTGTGCCAAAGTGGCAGATTAATTTGAAAACTTGAGTCCACACACACACACACACACACACACACACACACACACACAACACTTAATGCCTTAAAGAGCCACGGTCTCCGCGGCAGCTGTGCTCGCGCTTCCTCAGCCCTAAACGGCTCCATTTAACCTAACACCGGGAAAACAGTGTCACCGGTGAGGGGAGGTTTCCGCTGTCATTCGGCTGCCGGGCTCCGCGCGCGTGGCGCGCCGTCGTCGCGGCGTCTTTTCCTGGATCATCGCCGTTAAACTGGCTCGAAGTACGCGACGGTTTTGCGGCGGTTTGAACGCGGCAGCTGTTCGGACAGAGTCGTGTTTGAGCTTTATTGGAGCTCACGCGTCCCCGCGCGTGTGCGTGGGTCCACATCAGCGTGGGTGTCCGCGGACACGACAGAGACTTTTTTCCCTTTTTTTCCGTCCCCAAGAAGCCACGACGAATTCTGGAAAGGTCAAAAATACCTGTGGCTTCGGAGGACGCAGACACAGGGAGAGACTGGGGTGTGAATGTTCAAGAGGAAGGAAGTGTTTTTCTGTGAAGAATTTAAAAGACGCTGCCGATCAGTTGGAGATACGAGCAAAGCAAAAATGAAAGAAAAGCATGTTAAGCAGGAGGAAAATGTTTGGAATCAACGTGTCGACGCTGCCAGAGGAGAGGCGGGTCCGCAGCTACAGAGAGTGAGTACACACCAAATCTAAATCGCCTCGTAGAAGAAGAGACTGCCTCATTTACATGTGTGTGTGTGTGTGTGTGTGTGTGTGTGTGTGTGTGTGTGTGTGTGTGTGTGTGTGTGTGTGTGTGTGTGTGTGTGTGTGTGTGTGTGTGTGTGTGTGTGTGGCAGGTGCTTTGTCCAGGCTGGGAGGGGGAGACCACGTGTTGGCGGTCCCCCGCCTATTCCTTCTTACCAAGAACATGCAATTTATGACTTACCAATATAAATGTTTGACTGTAAGAAGCCATAAACGCAGAAAAGACGGGTAGTCGTCGCGCGCGTGTACTTGAGTTCAGCCCCACCGTTCTGGCGGCGCAGCCTCAGGCCCGTGGCTACAAGCTGCCCAGGGTGAAGGCGAGGTCGTGGTCAGTTGAATGTCAAAGGTCATTCTGCAACTTTCCCTGCTTGTTAAATTAGTTATTATCTGTTCAGGTCGACCGTGGCAAATGCTTCTTCGTGTATTAATAAAGGACGCGCACGTTGGTTGGGCTTTACTAAAATAATAAAGCTGTCATCACAGTGAAGCATGTATCAGACCTATTTTGAATCGACGTCCGCCCTGCCGCGGTTTTATCAGTTCGTATCCAGATGTTGTTGGATAAACAGATGCTGTCTGAAGCGCTAATGAGCTCGTATATATGCAGGAGTGGTTTCAGCTGTTTATATTCTTCCGCTGATTGCTAACCCGCTGTTCCTTCGACTCTAAGATGATTTCAGGAAGGAAATACTGCAAATATACAAACTGCTGGAGCTGTTCATTCAAAGGAGCTGCCGCGTTTTATTCTTTGAACTTGATTGTGTTATATTACTGCTAAAAAGATGCTTTGAAGTACAAATGTTAATATACTGTAGCATTCACGTGCAGCAGTAATTCCCATATTTAACATGGTTTGTATTTCTTCTCTTTTTCTTATATCCTGCTTAATTTGACGTCCAGACTGAAATGAAACGGTCTTCTTGACTGAGTCGACCTTTCAGTGTCTACACAATAGAGAGACACCTTCAGATTGCGTCTTGCTCAGTCATTTTTCCCTTCTGTCGAAATCTTTGCATGACAATAACCAGGGAATAGAGCTCGGATTATTTTTCAAACTACACAAAGGGGCAGGGGAACATTTCTCTTCCTCGTCGGTGTCCTTAGTTTTTCTCTTCGGTAATATTTCAGAGCATTGACACGTCCGGTCGCTGCACATAATGGCACCGTTTAACCTCGCAACGTGTTCGTTGATGCTGCTAAAAGTCTGTTTTTTTATCGTTGTATAAGAATAGAAATTGAATGGATTGTGATCTTTTATGAACCGAGATTTTTTTTTGCAACCACATATTATTTCGTTATTTTTGACTGCCTCACGTACTTTGATCGTGTTTGCCTTTGTTTTTTTATTTTTTTTATTTTAGTCGGAGTAAAAGTCGAGTGTGTGACTCCTGGTCCACTAGACGTTTTTGTTCTGTTATTCTGTGGTCAGTGAAATGTGTTTTTCAAACTCTGTGTTTTTCTATGTGTGGATTTCTAGCGCAGTATTTGCACAATGACACACACTGACTCGTCTAATATGATTTAAATAACGTGAACAATTAAATAAAATACATTTGATATATATATATATATATATGTATACATGTATTTTAAATGAGCACTTTACGTTGTATTTATCTAAAAGCAATCTTCAATCTTCAATATCTTCAACATTTTTTAATTCATTTTTTTATTTCATTCGTTCATTTTTTTATTATGTTAACAGCATCACATCTGCGTGAGAAATTTGTTTAAAAAAGAAAACCGTATTCTTTTTACTCCAGCCATTGTGTATGTCGGTTGGTACAATGAGTCGTACCTGTGTCCGGAAACAATGGTCTCCCCCCGGACTGAATGGCTGCTCGTGTCAAAGTTGACGGGGGGGAAGCAGACTAGTCAGACTCAACACACACCTTACATACCTGGGACGACGCGTGAGGCGGGAGGTCAAGGTGGCAAAAGAAGCGCACACACACGAGATGCGTGATGTATGAGCCAATTTTTGGAGAAACGGAAAAAGCATTATTGCCTAAAGCAGGAAGGGAGTGTCAGAGTCAGAATCAATGTGCACAGCACAAGCACCGCATGGAAACCGCATGAAAATACAAGAATGCAATTCTATATAAAATATAAAATACATAAATAAATACATAAATAAATACATAGATAGATAGATAGATAGATAGATAGATAGATAGATAGATAGATAGATAGATAGATAGATAGATAGATAGATAGATAGATAGATAGATAGATAGATAGATAGATAGATAGATAGATAGATAGATAGATAGATAGATAGATAGATAGATAGATAGATAGATAGATAGATAGATCGCTTTTTAATTCAGTTAAACCAGCTTTTTAGCTACAGAGTGCATTTGATTCGTTGTAGATGGATGAGCATTCATTTATTCATGACTCCATCCATTCTTCAGTCAGATCACTCAGAACTATTTTCGAAAGGCCAGTGTTTCGCTGTGCCAAGCGATTTGTCTTTTTCCTCCATTAGATTTGGTTCATTCTCTTAGAACGGCGCGCAGTTGGAGCTGCCAAGCACTTTCTTTATTTCTCTATATGATATTGGTGTAGGCTATTACACCGATGAAAAGCTGCGTGTGTACTGTGACTTTAGAGCACACGTTCGTTTTGGTTGCAGTCAAGAAACTTGGAGAAAACAATTAAAAAGGCTAAAAACAAAGCTGGAATTAGGGAAACTAAAATCTAACCTGGAGAAATAATATTATTATTATTATTATGTTGTAGTCAAATATAGTCTCCAATGTTTTTTATGTAAAAACTCATGTTTTATGGTCAAAGTTTACCTTTCAGCATTTACACATTCCACCTGTCGTCCCGTTTTCTCCTTCAACACTTTCTCAATTACCAACAGATTTTTATTTGACCTTTTATTTGCTTATTTGCGAATGAACTATTCAATTCTCGCCCTTGACTCACAGGAAGTATTACAGCGCTGTAACTTTATTTCCCACACCCCCCGACCAGCGCTGGGGGAGGTCAGGGATCGGGAGACAGTACAGATGGATGAAATCATTCTGGTGTGGCTGCGACAGGGAGTTTATGAAAGCAATAAAGGTCTATCAACGGTGTAAAGCTGCGCCTCCAGAGAGCCACTGTCTTCTATATCTACCCTGTAGATCCGGATTTGTGTAAAAATCATTAAAACAATCACAAATTCGCTTCTAGGGGAGTATATAGTGGATTTATACACGACGGCGGCGATGGATCCGTCACGGAGCGGAGGCCTGTGCCTGCTGCTGTTGGCTTCAAACGCTTTATGTTGGAATTCGTTTGCAGATAAGACGAAAACATGCGATTTCATGTCTTAAATGAACGGTACTAATATAAGCAAACAGCGGGTTGTTGTGAGACTTCAGATGCTGGGTTTGAATTGTTCTTTTCTGTTTCGTACATTTTTTTAATCTCCCACAAAATGTTAAGGTCTTAATTCCGGCTCTTTTTCTTCTTTTTCGTTCAGTAACGCACCGTACAGTTTGAAAAGCCAACTCGAAGCCGGACTGGACTCCTGTTATTTATTATTTGTCTCGTTGAAAAATGATGCGGTTGGCTTTACTGTTCTAGGCTGAAGCGTTGGGGGGTTGGGTGCGTGTTTGCGAGCGAGGGGGTGTAAGGTTTCGATTTAGAGACAGTCAATTTTTTCGAATCACAGGACTTGGATAACTCCATCATCTGGCCTTTTGTGTCTGTATCCGTACCTTTAAGTTCCACCGGTAGCACTGCAGACAACAGCTTTATTCTATTAAATTTTATTTTATTCTATTCTATTCTGTTCTATTTTCCGCAGTGATTTAATGTTGCTTAATGAACGTAGACACTGCACAAATAGGTTTTTCTGATTGCTTGCATTTGTTTAGTGAGGACATAGTGGGATTATTTCTTAACCTGCTGTTTGCAGGTTGCGAAATTATTGCGCACACGCGTTTGTATTGTGTGAGAAATTGAATAGATTGAAATTATAAAACAATTCTATGGTAGCGTGTGTCCGACACGTGCGGGGGAATAAACTCATTGTAGCAGAAAAGGCAAAGAAACGCGTTTCTCTATAAAAAAAAAGGCGCAAAGATCAAGGGCGGAACTCATAAGAATGCGGCACGTGCACTTGCTAATGTTAACATCGGAACGCGCAGAGAAATAAATCCTGGCTGAGCCTGAATTACCATGCGAGGGAGATACGTGTAAAGTAAGCGCCTGTTGATACGAAGAGAAAGGGGCAGAAACTGCGCCGGGCTTGTTTCTAATGCAAAGGTCTGCCCGTGATTTAAGAGGCCGCGTAACCTGAATTAGTTGATGAATTTTCTATCGATCCTAAACAAGCCAGATTTATCTCTGACACGGTGCTGCCGCCGCTGCTGTGTGGCGGCGCAGAGCAGGCCAGTCTCCCACTCATCCTTTATTATCCACCAGAAGAAAGGGGGAAAAAGAAAAGTTTGGCAAGCACGTCCCCGCACACACCCAAATATATACAGAGGGTGGTGCCGGCGCCACTTTAAATCCCCCAGAGCCCGTTCCTTCTGCCGCTCCGCGCTTGTTCTGCCGCTCTGTGTTTTATTTGAAGTTCCAGCCAGGCGACTAATGGCAGAACGGGTTCGTTTGCAATAAGGGATAAGTGTCATTTACTGTTCTGCTTCCTCTGATGTCGCGGCCCCAGTGTATTTTAAGCGTGTCGGGATTATTATTGTTGTGATTCTCTGCCTGCTTTGGACGGAATGTGTCATGTAGAGAAGAGGCGGAGGGACGGGTGTGTGTGTGCTGGGGGGGGGGGGGGGGTATTGTAAGACTGTGAATGCCCACAGACTGAGGCCATATGATTATGCGCGTGCGAGGGCTCTGCTGTGCATGCTCCCGTTTCCTTATCCGGGGTTTGTCCTGGAGGCGCGCCATTGGCCAGCTGCTGTCACGTGGCTTCTTAACTTTCTTCACTTGACAGAAAAGTAGGAGGGTTTAACTGAACAGGAATAACCGAAGAGTAAAGGGATGACATATAAATTTTAGTTATATATTATTCGAGTAGGTTCAATTCAACAAAAAGACTGAAATTAATGGCCATGAGCTCCTATTTGATCAACTCTAACTATGTGGACCCGAAGTTCCCACCGTGCGAGGAGTACTCACAGAGCGACTATCTGCCCAGCCACTCTCCGGACTACTACAGCTCTCAGAGGCAGGAGGCTGCTGGCTTCCAGCCGGACTCTCTCTACCACCATCCGCACCACGCACACCACGAAACCCACCAGGCGCGAGCCGAGCCGCCCTACACGCCGTGCCAGCGCCCGGGGCAGCCCGCCTCGGTGGTGATGTCCCCTCGGGGTCACGTCCTCCACCCGCCCAGGCTGCAGACCACCCCGGTCCCGGAGCAGAGCCACCGCTGCGACTCGGTGACACCCAGCCCGCCTCCGCCTCAGTCCTGCGGCCAAACGCCGCATAACCAAAGCACTTCCTCCCCCGCAAGCACCCGCAAGGATCCGGTCGTCTACCCGTGGATGAAGAAAGTCCATGTAAACATTGGTAAGTGCTCTATGCAAACTTCTTTCTTTCTCGCTCCCTCTCTCCCCCTCTCTCTCTCTCTCCAGCTTGCGCCTTTGTGCCTGCAGTTAAAACCCATGCAGTCAGCGAGGTGTCCACCGTCTAAATCTATAGCTTCCTCTCCATGTTTTCTGTTCGAAGTGAGAGTAGCCCTTGGGTCAAGATTTACGATCGTCTGTTTGCAGGGCCAATATAATTACACCCTCCATAAATTTTTATTACACCTCTCCGCTGAGGTGCTTTTTGAAGTCCGATCTCCGACTCGTCTGCTCTAATTCCTCGCCTTATGACAACTCAGACCGAGCCCATAATTTAGCTTTTATGCTTTGGTAATTTGATTTTAAGTGGCCGGGTTGAATAAACGGTGTACTTTACTGTGTCGAGACTTCCTTCCCCACTCGTTTTTCCAGGGGAGGGAAAGTTTTATGGCAGCTGAAATTTTCATGTTTATGGAGCGGCCGTAAAGCACTAATGTAAAAGCGAGCAGCTACAGTCTATTATGGCTTCTCTGTCTTCTAATAGACTTACTGCGGGGCCGGGCTGCATGTTTTAACGGTGACAAAACGCCACTGTAAAGGGAAGATGAATCCATCGCAGACTATTTTATTTCACGCGTCTTTCGCTCTGCAGCGTCCGTTAAGCTGCCACGTCCGTGGGCGCGTCTCCGCTCCTGCGTGTTTGACTCTCCGTGTTTTTTTTTTTAATAATGCCTCGTATTTGTTGGAGTCGGATATTTGATGCCGTCATGTAGTTGTTGCGCCTCCCAGACGGACAATGGTGACACAATAGCCCGCTGGTTATAGACGATTCTTCGACTCGGCTGCTTTTACTGTTTTTGTATTTTTAATATTCCTCATTTACTCGCGCAAACCTGTCAGACGTCCCAGGGTTTAAATACAGTCGTGGGACAACTTGCGTCAGTCTGTGTGTGTGTTGGGAGCGTTGGCACCTGAAATGACGTTTGATAACGTGATTTCACCTTCTCAGCAAAAAAAAAAATGCATTTGAAGCAATACGGCGTGTTGGATGATTATTGTTGTTACATGTTGTTGTTTTTTCGCGTTCAACGTGATGATCATTTGTTCCCATTGTTCTCCCGCAGTGAGCTCGAACTACACAGGGGGCGAGCCGAAGCGGTCGCGGACGGCCTACACGCGTCAGCAGGTCCTGGAGCTGGAGAAGGAGTTCCACTACAACCGGTACCTGACGCGCAGGCGCAGGGTGGAGATCGCGCACACGCTGTGTCTGTCAGAGCGACAGATCAAAATCTGGTTCCAGAACCGGAGGATGAAGTGGAAGAAGGACCACAAGCTGCCCAACACCAAGGTCCGCTCCGGGACGAACAGCACCACGAACTCTCAGACCCTGAGCGGTTCCCAAAGCCGGTCGACCGGACCACTATAACCCGCTGGGTCTCTGCTATGAGGCCCCACGTTTCCTGTCTGATTCTCCAACATAACGCCGAACCGGCAGCCGCGCTTGTAACCACTGCAAACAGCACTTTGGACCAGAATGACGCGCCCTCTGGAGAGAGATGGATGTTTTTTCTTCCGTATGGCCCCGATGCTACACACAATAATATGACGTTATGACGTGCGATAGGGTGGCGGGAGTTTCTCTATTTATAGAGATTGAAATCAATAGAAGCGAAGAGTACCGAGAGGAGTGAAAATGAGGCGGTGGCTTCTTAGGGTTTAGCCCACTTCCGTTGCCTGCTTTATTCCAGACTTTACGTCCCTCTCTCCTCTTCTTTGTGACGCTGCATAAGACCGTAACCTGAAGATAATGGGCCCGCGTGTGTGTGTGTGTTTTCTCCCTTTTTCGTTCTATTCCAGACATTTTTGGTGGAGATGGATCCTCTTTTTCATCTTTAATCATGCCAAACCCGAGCCTCATTTGTCATGTTTACTCTGCGGCTACAAAGCAAAGGGGTGAACCGCGGCTCTGCCCCATCAGCACCCTCCCCAGAACCCCCACCCCCACCCCCCCCCCACCGCACTGCAACACACATATGCACGTGTAATAAATGGACACACGCACTGCAACACACACACACACACACACACACACACACACACACACACACACACACACACACACACACACACACACACACACACACGCACGCACGGACGCACGCTCTTATCCCCTGTCACGCTTATAGTACTCACAATATAACAATATAACCTCCAGTACGATCCAAATGGCACCAGACAGATCTCTGTCTCGCTGATATTGTTACTATTTCAGTTCTGTCTAATGACAAATACAGCTTCTTAAAATTGAATTATTTTTTAAATTCAGTGTTTATTGTAAACTTGTTTATGCTGTTATTGAGGAGGAGCTTTTGTGTGGTCTTGTGATTGTTCATAGTGATGTGATACAGGGAAAAGGTTGTCAGGGTGACGGTCGAACCCAAGTATTTTTAAAAGCTGCCTAAACAAAAACTCTACTATTCAAACCAAAATCCCGGTACAAAAAACACCAACGCAGCACTATACAATACCTATTACCTCAGTTGTACCTAAATTAATACATATATAGAAATATTTTGTCATCTTTTTTTATTTTGATCGTTTTATGAAGTACCGGCTTTTAGGTTTTTATATATTTTTGTGGAATTGTGTAACGCTTTATTTTGATAATAATTATTATTACATGCAATACTAAAAGCGCTATTCATTTCTTGTCTGTGCAAACCGTAAAGTAGAGAAATATAATTTAATTCTAAGCAGTTGTTGCAGGCAGGGACGTTAAAAACACGAGGAGCCTTTGCTGCATGATCGAACAGTTTACATTTATTTCAGCATCTTTTCCTCTTTGTTCCCGTTTTCCTCCGCGGTCAACGCTCGTAAACACGTTTCTTTTCTCCCTCCGCGTCTCCCTCACTCTGTGCTCGAATGCCACGTTCCTGAAAGTGTTACAAATTTACATTCCAAAGATACAACGTGTACAGATGATGATGATGATGATATTAACGATTGTACTGTTGGACATTGTGTAAGTTGCTCCTTTCTCTGCGTATATCTGCTCCTCTAATATGTGTAAATAGTTCATAGAAATTTAAATAAATATCTGACGTGTAACTCCTTTCCTCTTTTCCTCTATCTTCTCACTCAACACCAGAATTTAAACACGTCTAATGTGCCACAATAATTGTCATTTTGCTTTCCAGCAGGTATAACCGTCACCCCCCCCCCCCTCTTTCAGGATTAACGGTGAAGGGTGGACATAAATTACATATACATACGTTTCAACATTCACACATAAAATATTTCATTTAATTCCACTGTTGGTTTTTCCTCTAAACGCGCAGCAACCTGTCTTGAAAAATCAGGAGCCTGCGATGATTAATCTGTCCGCGCCGTGAAAGATCTTGGTACATTACGTCCTGTAATCTTGTTTTAAATCACAAAGCGTCCCTCCGTTTCACTCCCGTTCTCTCCTTAATTTAACGGCTGCTCAGATTCGCCTGAAACACGCACACACGGAGGATGGGACGCCCTCCTCTCCGCCTCTTCTGGTGCTGAAGTTAAAAAAAAAATACTTTCTCGCTTCGTGGTCTTTAATGCTTTAATGAATGTAATTTTTGCACAACTGTTTCCCCCATCAGTGTTTTCTGGACCGGTGCTATATGCGCGTATGTGTGTTTTATTTTATATATATTACAAAAAGGGAGCAGGACGGCGCCATAGCTCAAACCCTGACAACCAAATAGATAATCAACAAGACGAATGGCTTCTTTTGTAAGGCACGGCTCCCGTATTAATTTTCATTTTCTTTTCTTAGAGCAGGTATCGAAAAATATATAGCAAGAGGGGGAGAAGGAGAAAATAGCACTCCTCTCGATGAACTTTAAACAAAAAGTGTGCCCCCCAAATTGGTCCGCTCGTATTCCTCGGCCCAGAGAAGATTCCCTATTACTTGTTGGTTGATTTCTCCCTGGGCCTCTTGCCACAGAGACTCCCTGTGCTCATTTATCTGTTTTCTTCCTATTTATGAAAGGCTCGTCCAGCGCGAAAAACCCCCTCCACCGCACACCTATGCCCATCAGACGCATCAACGCAGGCATTTCACCGTGTGCATGAGGCCTGACATATGGTTTATACAGCCCGGGGCGTTTTCCCTCTCACACATGGTCTTGTTGTAATATGTTATAATTTTAGTCCACATATTGAGGCACCTATATTGCAGCATCTAAACACAACCCCCTCCCCTATATTCACACACATGCTTTTCAGGTTTAGGCCTTCACAATAATTACTACAGCGCCTGAAAACGCCGAATAGAAATAAATGGATTTGCGTTCAGGGAGACACGGCGCACAATAAAACCCACCATAGAATCCTAATTCTTTATCAGCTGGGGCCTTCTGCTGTTCCTCTGAATGGGAGCAGATTTTTTGGAGCACCACCACCACTGACACACACCACCTCTTCACAAAGTTCACAGCCATTATTTTGTGAACAGGGCAGAGGGGACGGCACCTCAAGAAAAATGCGAGAATTATACAAGAAAAAATCATTAATCACTTGTTCTTCTTTTAACACATCTTCTTCTCCTCCTTCTTTTCTATTGTTATCCGGCAGCCACACAGGACCCCTTCTGCTGGGAGAGAGAGGGGGCAAGCGGCACCGAGACAGACAGAGGAGAGGAAAAAGAAGACGTCTTGGAAGACACTTGGAAGACACTCCACCCCACCACCACCCACCCCTCCCTCGCGCGCACAAACACGCACACACTCATAGGCCTGCATACGCCTCCCCTTCCTATCCGTCAGCAAGCTATTTTTACATCACACAAGTATTCAACCATACGAAAAAAAAAAAACTTTTTTTCCTCACTCAATGAAAAGAAGAAAATCCCACTAGAAACTTTAGCAACGCAGTCAGAGAGCCGTCATGGCGCGCGAGGAGACGGCCCCGGGGTCGCTGGAAGTGGCGGCGTCCAAGGTAAGAAGCCTGGGAATTTAAATGTGTCTCAGTTCTCCTCCGCGTGCAGCGCTTCTGTGTTTTTATGGTTTTATTGCCCTCCGCGCATTTGGTGAGGTCAGGCGAAGGGGCATTTATGGCCCGTGGGGGCGTTCATTGAGTGTTTATGTTAGAAGGTGCACGAGTGTTTAAACGGCGACAGATCACGGGCTGTTTGGTTACAGTGTGTGTGTGTGTGTGTGTGTGTGTGTGTGTGTGTGTGTGTGTGTGTGTGTGTGTGTGTGTGTGTGTGTGTGTCACACTTTTGTGTCTGTCACTCATGATGTTTGTCACTTCCTGGACATCTGTTGTGCGTAAAAGCTTAAGTTTTTGCAATTGTGGTTTATAGATTGATTTTTTCCGGTTTAATTGATGACATTAGCGCCGTTATTTATGCAAAATATGAATGTATTCAGTTAATGTGAGACAGAATAGCGCAAGTGAAAAATTCCGGCTTCACCCGAAGCTCATTGTGCGTTTTGCCTGGGTTGTATTTCTGTTTCTATAAACCGTGGTTGTGAATTAGGCCCGTATCTTTTAATGAGACGCTGGCGCGTGACTGTATGTTTGGGCCAGGTGCAAACACGCAACAGATACCGCAGTGGCGAGAATGAATAATATGGCGCTCAGTTGGACCGGGGGATGCAGGAGGGAGGGTGAGAGGTGAGAGACACTCTCTCGGTTGCGCTCCAAAACAATTTAGTTGGAAAACAAACGGTCTGCGGGACTCTCCAATTGAACCGCGAACGATCTCCGCTCTCTGTGCGCGCTCGGGCCTATCTGAGCAGAGCACAGCGGCCTCGGGAAGTGCTCTCACTTCAGTTTGACCCCGTTAGAAATCAATCTGCCCAGGATTAAAAATAAAACGGGAGGTGCTCGGGTCTCTCCTGGGGACCGCGTGAAGTGATCGGAATAAATAGTAGAAATATAAGAGGCCGATATTGAAGGAAATGCATGAGTGGGAGAGGTTGGAGGAGGTAAGAGAATCGATGGGCACGCAGAGCGGCGGAATGGCGCAGGGTTCAAGCAGGGGACACGCTTTTCTGACCGATGAGGTCCGCTGGCTCTGAAGCCATAGGCTGACCCGTGCCCCGCTCCCCCGCTCCCCCCACCAGGCTGCCGGACCCTCCACTCCCCAACATTCCCAGACCCCGGGACCCGCATAGGCCACTTAGTCATAACAGCTCGAGTTCAGGCCACTGTAACCCGGGGGCACGCAGGGACGTCTGCTCCCAGACACACAGACCGGCCGAGCACCTGGGCAGGGGTCGGCTACAGGCCACTGCCACTGGGAAAAAGCAATGCTTCACATAATGATTAAGTGTGTTTTTTCTGTTTTTGAGTAGAAGATTAAGTCGATTCATTGATGAAAGGGAGAAGTTTCGAACATTTACACAGAGACGTCTGAGCAGCATTTCAGACTGGTTTGATCCTCACTGGTTGTTTACATCTTACATGATTTTAATGGTTTTAATTCATTTGGTCAGATACAGAAGTATGACTCTGACTTTGACACGCGGGCTCGTCGTAGCCCGTCCTCACTGGACTGGTACTGCTTTGTTCCAACCGAACCGTCAGTTGGTGAGTTTGGAAACTGACTCATCAATAGAACTGGTTTAATGGTTGTCAGCCAAAGCCTTCGTGTTAAACTCTGTGTGTGAGGACAATGAGCCTTTTATTTGGTTCCAATGATTTACAGTCATCCATGATTCATTTCGATTTAAGCATCAGCAAATATTTCATATTATGCAGTATCTCTTATCATTCTATATGTAACTTTGTATTTTTGTGTTGCCAAGAGGAGCAGGATGTTGGTCCATCAAGGTCTGAATGGGATCAATACATGTATGTACAGACTCATTTACAATATGACCCATTTCACATTCCACTGTGAAAGCTCCACCAGTGCAGGAACAGGAAGCGCTTCCTTAAATGACCCCCATCCTATATCGCTTCATGTTTATGTAAATAAATAACAGAACTAAATGACGAAAGCTCAGTAGCCACGTGCATTTTAACGTTGACGTTGTTCCTCAGCTGACTATTTACATCTGCATTTTGTTTAATCAGACACAAATCATGAAAGTGGGATTTAACGCATTGCGGCGTGTCATAGCACACTCCACTTCAATAACACAACATAAATCTGTGCATTTAATGCACAGATTTTAGTTTTAGATTTTTGTGTGTGCAAAGCCTTGTATTGATTTGAAGAAAAACATCTTGTGTTAAAGCTTCACTCCAAAAGTCAATGAAACCCATTTGCGCAGTGGCTTCGTGGACGCTAAAACACACAGAGTTGATGGTTCCTTGATGCTCATGGGTCCGGCTGTTTGTACAGAGGCTTTAAACAAACACTGAAGCTGGAGGTAATGGAATGAAGGTTTTCTTGTGGATTTTAGAAACCAGGGCTCGTTTAGGCTCCTGTTTTTAGCTTTCGTTGCAGACTCCGCTGTTCGGTGACACGCAGCTTCATTAACACCACGCTTAAATTACGGCTGCTCCAGTTCTGCTGCTGCTGCACACTTCAGGATTTCAAGGACGGGTTCTGTCCCTGCATGTGGACCTGCGCTGTTTTTACTGCTGCTTTAGCGCTTGCGCTGACGCTTCTCTCGATCTAAAAGGAAATTTGTTTTTGTAATCTCAGTGGGATTAACGGTTAAATAACTGTGAAGTAAAAAGCCCGAAACACAGCGGGAGTCAGATGTGCGCCAGCTCTCACGCTGACCTGTGGTTTACAGAAGAGTCACTGACATGCTTGATGGAAGGGATATTTCAAGAGGACACACACGTGAATACAGGCCAAACGTGGCTCCACACACATAATGAACAGCAACACCTCTAAAATATTCTCTCCCTGCTCCCTGTTTCGCTGTGGTTTGCTAATTGTTAGACAAATCGCACGCGCGCTTTTTTCCCTTCTTGCACTGAGTGCAGTCGCGTTGCCGAGAAATTTATTATTCTGGAGAGGGCGAGGAGCCGAGGAGGTCACGGTGCAGGCGCTGGCTGCAGGAGGAGGTCGTCACCAGAGATATATGGCTGCCAGGCTTTTACTCCTGCAATGTGTGTGTGTGTGTGTGTGTGTGTGTGTGTGTGTGTGTGTGTGTGTGTGTGTGTGTGTGTGTGTGTGTGTGTGTGTGTGTGTGTGTGTGTGTGTGTGTGAGGCAGAGCAAAGCGTGCCAGCCATTTAAAAGCAGACATGTATTAGTAAAGACGAGAGTTGCCAAGATTCAACACGCGCATACGAGATCTATTTCTGCCTGCTGCTGTAGTCAGATGGTGATGCTGTGTTTTTGCATTTAATTGTAATTGTAATTGTTTGAATTGTATGATTTTAGATCTTAATGGGATCGAACGATCATCATCGAGATTTTTACCCAATAGATTGACTTATTCTTTTAATAATGCTGTGTATTTTTATATTGCATCTATAAAATCACTGTCTGTTTGGCGTTGTTCATGCATTCGATAAGGGAACGTGAGGGACTGTGGTGGATACTGGTCTTCGCCAGGACCGAGTAACTGGGGACCAGCAGCCTACAGCGCGAGGCTCCTACCGTTGTGTTTAACAGCAGCTCATATCCGTTAGATGGGAGTGATAAATAGGCTTCTGTGGCCCGTATGACTAATGGTGAGGCATTAGGCCTGTGCAAGCTTATTGATACCAAAGACTTCACGTTTTCCCTTATCAGTATCCTAATGACAACAAGGCGCGGGCTGCTGGTCTATCACATATAATCACATCCTGTGGGTTGAATATAGGCAACGTAAAAAAACTTAAATTTGTAACCGGGACGTTTCTTATGGAATTATTTTAAATTAGTTGTGCTTTCCAAGCTTTTAGATTTGACTAAATTCGCATCTATTGCTGTAAATATGTGCTGCTGACGTGTTATTGTCAGTCGTGTCATCGTCACTGAGTTGTCACATGTGACTGCAAATATGTGTTTCAGATATTTATTTTTAGACGCGCCCACCGCGGCTGTGAAGTCTGTCATGTCAAATGAAGGCAGCGAACTCCGAGCAGTCATTAAACGGAAGCAGAGACGCATGTGGCCAAAACGTGTGCGGACACACCAGCCTTGTTGTAAGATGTGAATCATGTGTTTGAAGCTCACTAAATCAGCCAGTCCACAGCTAAAACTGCAACTCAACAGGCAGCGTCCTTTGTAAAGTGACGCTCTGATCTCAGACACGACAGCATCCGTGTCCCGTCATGTCACACAATAAACACTCACAGCTTATTAAAATCTGCTCCATTTACCATTTAGGACAGACGTGATTCAAATGTGATTCGCCTTTTAAATAAACTCAGTCATTTCACCAATACAAATGACAACAATGACGATTATTAAACATCTACGAGCTCGTTCTTTCTTACAGATGCATTGGAAACTAGGGATCCGAGCAAGGTTATACCTATATATATATATATATATATTTAATTAGTGCTAAATATTTATTTAAAAACAATTCATATCTTTTCTGGAATTCCAAAACAGGGAGAAGGACCTCACGTCCCCTCTCTCTCAAGAGTATATATTTCATAAAAGGCTTGTGCGCGCGCTGGTTTCTCGAGACAGATTTACGAGCCGCAGTAAAAGGCAAAATGTCGGAACCTTGTACATCAATCTCTCTCACACTGCCCCTGTGTCTTCGTAGCAATAAAATAATAATAATAATAATTTGTGATTATTTATTCTTATTATTTCTGGCTGTGTGGCCTCGTATGTAACCACTCTGTCAATCCTTGGACACTTTAATTTTACGGCCATTCTGAGTCGTAACAAAGAGACATTTTCAGTTTCTCTCTCTTTATTCAAAGCTTAGTGAATCATTAACGAGGAGGAAGAATTTACCTGTCTCAATCCATCACGGAGCAACAGACCCCCGAGATCCCAAAGAAATCAAACCCCAGTTCAGTCACCGCCTTGGCTTTGCGTCTATTCTAAACGTTTCCCATAATAACTACTGACGTTCTTGTAGCCATATGATGCTGACACGTCGAATGTATAATTTTCGAATCACTTTAATAATTCGTATTTATCTGTAAATGTAGCCTATATAAAATAAGTGACACTTGTTCAGTATATATCAGTGAGGCCATTATAAGCTTGGTGCCGCCATGGCGGAAGTGTGCCCATAAGCAGCGCGCTCGTGCCTCCTCCGCGGTCGGAGCCGGTTCTTCTGACGCGGCTCTGCGTCGCTCCCATTCGGATGTTTAGGCTCCGCGTGTGGAACAGCTTCGCACGCGGCGGTGCCAAGTTTACGGAGCTGCCTCGCGCTGCTGTCAGGCCGGCGCAGGTCTCCGCGGCTACTTATCTTAGCTGTTGTTTCACACTGTGAATATTATAATTTATGGCCGTCATTACAGACGCCATCATCACCACCGCAAATGTTTGATTTCAATCTTGTCGAGGGGTGAAATCTCCGGGAGCGGTGCTGGGAACGCGCGTTTAAAGGAGCCCGCGTGTGCGTTACAAACAAGTATTAGGCGAAATAAATCGACACCCAACTGTTTGACTGATAATATGATTACATCTCTTCTATTCGTGCTATTTATTTTATGCCCTTTGTTTTGGGGGATAGATGGTATTTTTAGGAACAAACATCACATATTTCTTCTACACATGTTTTCATTCTGACTATTGTCTGTGTCGCCGTGAATGTGGCTCGTGAGGTTCGGACCTGCTGCTGCTGCGCTTTGTCTGACCTTGAAGTGTTTCTTGCTAGCTCCTCGGTGACTAGCTTAGCTCTTCTCTTCTTCTGCACGTTTTTTTTTTCTTGGAGTCTCGCGCTCTATTGTTCTGCCCGAGGCGGCTCGAGCTTTGGAACCGTGAGACAGAGCGAGCGACGAGTCCTCCGCCCTATTGTTGCTGCCCTGTTCGGCCTCGCGACAGGGGGTTTAGTTCTCCGCTCCGTCTTCTTTATATTTGTCCCTGCTGTCCTCCTGATACCTGCGTGTCCTTTTAAAAAGAAATAAAGACGCCATCACACCAGGAAACCTGCTCATTTAATACAAGAACATTCACATTAGCTCAGTTCAATTAAAAATATTTAGCTTGGTTTATTTATCTCACATTTCGTTTTTATTATTATTATTATTATTATTATTATTATTATTATTATTATTATTATTATTATTATTATTATTATTATTATTATTATTATTATTATTATTATTATATTATTATTATTATTATTATTATTATTATTATCATATGATACAAAATAGCGGATGTGTCCCTGCTGTGACCGTTTGTTTAGCAATCGGGTGAAATTACCTACGTTCTTGCTCTTTGCCATAATCTCCGCGTGTCTCCTGCTCTTGTA
Source organism: Betta splendens (assembly GCF_900634795.4). NCBI lineage: Eukaryota > Metazoa > Chordata > Actinopteri > Anabantiformes > Osphronemidae > Betta > Betta splendens. Next base: position 9,458,963 of record NC_040888.2, read on the forward strand.
CCAGATCCAGTGAAATAGCTATAAGACGCGACAATGAGGGGGATCCCTCCTCGTTGTGCAGACTAACGACTGGCAAAGAAAGACATGACAGTGAGCAATAACGCAAAACGCGTCTGACGCGCTATCATTTTTGAAAAACGAACAAAGTTCATCTTCTGTGTCTGTGTGTGTGTTTGTGTCTGTCACAGGCCCACTCGTGATTCACCTCAGAGTTTCCAGAACACACACACAGCAGCTCAGTAGCTGTGAAAAGGCTCAGAGGTGAACACCAGCGTTCTCACACTGTTTTATGTTCTTTTTAAGCCGCGGGAGACACGCGCACGGGTTCGGATGCGTCCCAAGAAGCAAAAAGGATGCCCGTTCCCCAAAGTGCCCCCCTCCCCCGACACGTCACGTGATTCATTAAATAATTAATGCAGAGGATGGAGAGTGTATATGTATTCCTCAGGAATATAACGGCGAGCTTCTCGAGGTGTGTGCGCGCGCGCATGTATGTGTGTGTGCGCGCGCGTGTGTGTGTGTATATGTGTGTGACGTGGAAAATCCAACTGTCCTTTCAAAAAAAATACAAGCCCCCCTATAGCAGCAGAGAGAGGGGGAGAGAGAGAGAAACGAGAGACAGAGAGAGGGGGGAGAAGAGAAGACACCGAGAAACGCCAACAAGAGAGAGAGAGAGGAAGAGAAAAGAGAGAAGGAGGCTGCAATAAAACAAATTTGGACGGGTGTGCGTCTTGCGGGTCGTTGTGGACACCGTGAGTATTGCGGAAGGAAGGGATTGCACAGGGAAACTACACTTCTTCCTCCTCATCTCTGCCGCTGCGCCGCCTTCGCCCGCATCCCTCTCAGTGAATCACAGGCAATTTTAACATCTTGGTAAATATGTCCCCCACAAACAGCCATCTTTCGCCGTGTTTTCTCATCGTGCATGTTGCTGTCGTGTTGTTTACACATGACCCCCCACCCATCATCATCATCAGCCATTGTTTATACGTCGGAGCGGTGCAGAGGTAGCAGTGCCATGTTAGCCGATGGCTGTATATATTCTAAGAAGCACTTGGATATTCTTCTCCATCTTTCTCCCATCACCTCCTGTCTCCCTCTACATCTTTCTCTATCTGCCTGCCTCTGTCTATCCCTCTTCCCCTCTCTCTCCTTCCCTCTCTCTCTCCCTCTCTTCTTCTTTTTTTCCTCAGCCAGCTACTTCACTTGATTTATAGTAAGGCAGGGTGTCAGCGTGCAGCCGGGGCTGCCATTGTGTGTTTGTGAGGGAGTGCTGTTGTTTATGGTGTTGCCCGCGATAAATCATGTTTTCCTTTCGCTGTGGGAAGACGGTGGGGAAAAAATGACGGTCGATGGACCGATGATACACCGGAACGAGGAAGAAGAAGAGGAACGCGGCTGCCACGAGCTTCTCTTGCTGTTACGGCTCAGTTTCCTCCTTCCTCCCCACACGTGCCTGCCTTTACTCCGAGCTCTGGCTCGCGCGCATCTGCCTTTTTACACTCGATTATTGCTTTGGGCTGCTTCGTCCGTTCTCTCGGTTCGGTGGTAGCTGCTGTAGCTCCAGGTCCTGAATCACTGCAGCGACCACTTAAGGGGAGATTTGTTTAAATGTGGCGCACCGAGCTGCTCCACCGCCATGAAACCTCATAAAACGGAGCTGCGGGCCAGGACAGCCCCTTCTGTGTAACCGTGGGGCGTGAGGGAATCTCAGCCAGGAGGTTCTGGGCGAACTGATGCTTGGTCAATTCCTCGGATTCTGGAGCAGGTTGAGCCCAGAGTCTGGGTTTGAACTAGTTTGTGTGTTGGCAGAAGCAGAAGCTGCTTGACTGTTTATGTCGCCACCTAAAAGCAAATACGCTACACTGTGACTTCTGTGGAGCTGCTAGCTTTAGTAGGAGGAGGTGTTTCTTCGGTGTCCAGTTAATTAATCTTTTGCATAAACTGTAACTGTGGCTACATCTTGCTGTGTATTTTCCTGCATTTCCTTCAGTGTATTTTCTTTGGAGTCTTGCTGGCGCCATTATTCATGTCAGCACTCAGTGTGTCTGTCTTTGCTCAGCTCGTTTCCTGTGAATCAGACGTTCGTCCTCTTTATCCTCACATGTGGGTGCAGAAATGAACATGCAGATCTCTGTTCCCATGGCTTTATTCACATGTCTCATATAAAAGTCTTCATTTTCTTCCTTACATGCTTATACGTCACAATTCAACGATTTGTCGTTGAACTGGTTCCGGTTCATTTTTAGCCATAGACTGAATGAAATGCTAAAAGCTAACCTTGTACTTACCTTTGCAGATGGTACTTGTGTGGTGTTGTATAGTTGAGAATGTAGACAAATTGCAAAAGTACAGAGGGCAGTGAACGCAACACTTATTTTTTATTCCATACAAATATACATACAACATACAAATATTGCATTAATAATAATAATAATAATAATAATAATAATAATAATAATAATAATAATAATAATAATAATAATAATAATAATAATAATAATAATAATAATAATAATAATAATAATAATAATAATAATAATAATAATATAAAATACCAGTACCTCTTGCTAATGGATGGGTGGAGTGCACCCTGAACGACTTTTTATACAATCACATTTCCTCCCCTCTGACTCCCTCCCTCCTCACCCTTCACTATACCAGTGTAGACCTTTAGTGTAACCAAATTAGAGCGGCTCCGCGGCTTCCCATCACATCATAATGGCAGGACCAGCAAGACGCAGCACTTTTCAAAATGTATATTCCTGCTGTCCGCCGCCATGTCAGAAGCAATCTCTCGCCTCATTTCTGTGGACGGAGAGAGAGGGAGGGATCCGTTCTCGTTCTTAAATACGTGGGGCGCTGAAAATGAGTGTAAGTACAGAAACGCTGCAGAGTCTGCGTCTCCCAGCGGAGGGAACACGACAGCAGAGGCTGGTTTATCTTATCTCAGCCCAGGCATGTGTTTGTCTGGACAGATAGCTCCACATCAACAGAGCTGAGCTGAATAGTTCAAATACTTTAAACGCTGTTGAGGAACGGCATCATTCGTCGTCTGACATTCATTATAGCTGCTACTTCATCCAAACTCCATGATTCACTGCTCCACTATTACTGAGAAGATGTTACTATGGGAAGCACAGGCAGATCGCGTTATTCTGTTATACTGATGAGCGAGCAGCCTTTTCTGAGACCAATTTCGCTGTTTTTGCCAAACTGGAAACCAAGTCAAGACAAATACAACCGGTTTGGTTGTATATCTAATTTATATCTAATTTCTGAGCATATAAACCATGACATCCCGGCTACTTCCACACAGACTGACACATAACACTTAAGAATAAAACATAGGTCTAAATACCAAGTTTTTAAAGTACGTTCTCAGATATGCTAATAATGGTAATTAAAAAAATATAATTCCTAAAACACGGAAAAGTAATATATATAAATAAATATGTATGTATGTTTGTTTGATTTAAGCATTATACACACACACACACAAAAGAATGCAGAAAGAAAGAAGCTTTGCAACAAAACACTCAACGAACCAAAGAGCACTGCATATGTTAGCGGTACTTGAGGATTACTTCCATCTCGGCAACAATAAAATACCGTAAAACCCCTTTTTAAAATCAAATCGTGCACGTTTATAGGAAGCGCTCGCAGTTTATTGCGTGTCTAAATTAGAATTTAAGCCGAAGAGATTGTGAGATCGTCCAATGCAAAATAAGAAAAAGTAACGAAATTATTATTATTATTATTATTATTATTATTATTATTATTATTATTATTATTATTATTATTATTATTATTATTATTATTATTATTATTATTATTATTATTATTATTATTATTGATGTCTTTGTTGTTACGATTGTTAGGTTAAATGTTTTTTTGCATGCACTACATACTTCTTTTTTTCTTTATTAGTAAGAACCCTCGTGCTAATTTATAATCGTCCGCGCGCGAGGCAGTAATTCAAACGCACCTGGGAAATGAGCATTTCCAGAGCGCGCGAGCTGCGCGTTTCTCCTTTTTTGCAGTAGTATAAACGCGAAAGCGACAAGAAAAATCGAGCTGCTGGGCCGGAAATGTTTGAATGGGGACGGGAAGAGGAACACGGCTCCCCCTCCACGTCGTCTTCCTTTGCCCTCACGGAAACAGAATCAAAGAAAATCACGGATTTGCTTTCGTGTAATTGAACTTGCGGACGTGTGCTTCCTTTCCCCTTTCTTCTCGCACTCTAATGTGGGAGTGTGCCACTGAATGCGTGTCTATACGCGTGGGCAGATGACACAAATACACACATGTGGAGCCAGCCACAGAAAACCATTGAAGAAAGTCAAGTGCGGCTGTCTGTGATTTATGTATTCGTCTCTTTTACTGTGAAATCCGCCTTAACACGATCCATAACTACCCTCGAACAATAGTTTGTAACCCGGTAACGTGTCCAACGTGTGTCATCACAGTTCACAGTTTGTTTGGATCATTAGATTCATTCGTATTTGGAAACCGGCTTTAGACCGAACCACGCCATGTGGCAGAGACCACTCCCGTGGATTTAAGCCGTGGACTAGATGCCCAGTGTGTGAACACGCGGGTTACATCACAGGAAAATCCCGCTTCTCCCTCACCTATTTCAGCCTCTCTCTCCCCATCGCCCTCTCCTCTGATCGCTCTCAGCTTGACGCCATGTAATAACCAACATCTGGCGCTCGCAGGGGAGGACAGACAGGCAGGTCAGGCTAAAACACCTCCACCCAGACTCCCCTGTTGGGCCGGAACAAGAACCGCAACCCTCTCGCCTCCTTTCGAGCCGTCGAGCCATCAATCCTCACCTCTGCTTAAGAACAGTTCACATTTTCAGTCCACTTATTCCGAACCAGAAGCGACTCCGAGAGGTCGACAAAGAGCGGCAGAAATGACTGTGTTGGTGACCTATAACCGAGCGACAAAGGCGTAAAATGGTTGAAATCTGTAGAACGAACATAAAATATAAAAGACACCCACAGAAAGGGACGATGAGGAGAAGAGACACAGTAGGACTGTTCTTCTTCACTTAGTGAACGGACTCGACCAAAACCAGGAGAGACGGAGGTAACGAGAGGTAGAGACAGAGGAGGGGAGCCCGGGGAATACGGCGTCACGCTCAATCCACAAAGCTTCTGCGAGAAGGAGCCGCTTCACGTCGGAGTCGCCCCTCTTCCTTTCATTCTCTCTCTCTCTCTCTCTCCCACTTTAACGGGCGTCTACCGCGCATCGCAGGAGAAAGCTTCGGGGGAAATGCTACCGGGATCCTGAGCGGCCAGGCGCCGTTCCACTAAGCGGAGGCGGAGGGGGTGAGCTCACGCGCCATGTGCTTTTAGGAGCAGGCGGTTGCTGTAGGTGGGCTGTGCTGCGCTGAGATTTATAGGCGAGTCGCACGAGAGTTATGGCTTCACCCGCACCCGACGCGGAGACGCGTGGCCCGGGCCTGATGTTACAATTTCAACCCACGCGTTTGTTTGTGAGGCACGGGCAGCGGTGCGTCGTGCTCGCTGGGTTTCACGCGGCACTGCATTGACGCCAGAAGCCAACCGACGCCTCGGACTCGGCGCGCGTAATTACGCACTCGCAGCCGGAGAGCAAAAATCCCAATTCCGTTGTCTCCTCCAGCCGGCGCGTCCGCTCGTGTCCGAAACCGGTTGCGTCCAGAGAAAACGAGAGAGCAGCGGGAGAAGATCCACGCGGGGAGCAGGTACAGTCGTTTCGTGTGTTGATGTGTGCTCCTGAAGCGTCTCCATCCCACGCGCTCCGCTGCTCCACATGCCATTAATTATCTGTTGTGTGACCGCGGTCTCTCGAGCACGCAGTAGCATCCGTAGGGTGTGCCCGCGAAAAAAGCTCTGTTGATAGTTAACTTTTGTGCGTGTGTGTGTGCGTGCGTGCGTGCGTGCGTGCGCGCGCCTCACCGGGCTCTCTGTCTCCGTGTCTCTGTGTTTTCTTTTGGAGGCTTCTTCTTGCGGCACGGGCTGCGTTTGGACAGAGAGGTGCGCGTCTGATATCCGAGTGTTTGCGCATGACAGAGGAACCGGTTCGTAGTGAATAGAGAGCTGAGGTGTAATGAAAGAAGATGCGTGTTAGGCACGCCGTGATTTATGACAGCGTGAAGTGATTGCTTAGTAAAGCAGCATTTTTCTTGGCCTCTCTTCTCTGTTTTCCTGCCCCGCGGCAAACAACAAATCTACAAATGGTCTGAAAACGAATTTCACTTTAACCACATCTAAGTAAAGTTGTAAAAAAATTAGTTTAAATTAAATGTTTACAAACTGACTTTGTTCCAGAACCCCCTCTAATCAGTGGGTAATTTGACCTAGTAACTGGTAACAGGAGTTGGGTGATTTAAGAAATAAATTCACCAAATGCAGTGGAACAGTCTGAGCTGAATGACCTCAATGTGCCACGAGTGACTGTAGCATGAAGCAGTGGGCTCACAGGAGCTGCTCTGACCTTGGTGGGTTTTGCTCACTTCCTGTTATAGAGACATCAAAGTTCAGACAAACCCACAGAAATTCCTGCACAGCCATGATGAAATTGATTTTTTCATACATCACTGACAAAGTAGGAGCAAAACACCGATCAGAATAAAATAAGGGCCCGGCAGAGCGAACACTGTGACAGTGTATAAAGGCTGACAGCTCTGGCTGAAATCCATAGCCGCTGCTGTAACAGGCTAAACAACGGCCTGTCCGCTGCTCGGCCAATTGGCCTCATTATATGACAACCACAGGACACTTTTTCTCCTCACACCAGAGCACGTTGGGAAGGAATGGACACAGACCTCAGCGTAATGAACAAACGGCAATAAAGCAGGAAAACACATTTCAAGACAAGGCCACAAGCGACCACACACACATGGCTGTCGTTGTCCCCATGGCTGACATCCTAACCACATACATGTCACATGATCTTACTGGAACTGGTTGAAATGGTTTTCAGAGGACGTTTCTGTACCTCCACACACACACACACACACACACACGCACACACGCACACACGCACGCACGCACACACACACACACACACACACACACACACACACACACACACACACACACACACACACACACACACACACACACACACACACAGACTTGTTGAGCTTGGCAGATTCTCGGCCTAGGAGCAGAAAGGCCAGAGCGACCCCTCACACACACTCCCCTTCAAACCCCCCGAACACAAAAACACCTCCCTCTCGCCTCAGGGCTTCTTTGAGTGTGAGGTTAAAGATTAGCATCTCTGATAAAGATTAACTTTCTGTCAAAGGAAGGAGCTGATGGCACATTTCTAGTTTGGGAGCGCTGGTGACACATGGGCGACCGCTTCGGCCTGATGGGCCACATCGCCTGCAGCAAAGGGAAGCATCAGCAGCTAAAACACAGGTCCACAGTCAGTGGACGCTGGTCAGATCAATTATTAAGCTTCAGCTGCGTCACCTCTTCCTTAAACGTAACTTATTGCTGCATTCACCAAAGTAAAGCGTTTCATATTTAACTGTAAAGCGGGTCAGCTGCTGTTCAGGCTGTTGTTGCTTGTTACACCATGACTTTAGGGCCGTTAAACTGGCTTGGGATTAAGTTTGGCCGTCATATTATTTCTCAATATTTAATCAGAACCGGTAACCTTCGACCTCCTTACTGCCCCCATTAAAGCCCCATCAGCTGTTTTTCTTCTGCGTCTTTGTCCCTCACATATCTACCATCAGAGAGGTGGTGTTGAAACGTGTGTGTCATCGTTGACTGAGTGCGTTGTGTGCTGGGTCTGTGGTCCCTCAGCCGTTCTGTGCTCTTCGTGGACGTTCAACCTCATTACACCTCAAGGAAGGCTTCAAATGGACCTGATGAAAAATGTCCCACTGGCAAAACAGGAACTTTGACAAAGGTAACGCTGAAGGCGGTCGGTGCCTGGTGTCCCCAGAAAGGTCAAAGGTCACCGTGAGAAGCTGAGGACGGAGGGCAGTTAGTGTGTGTCCTTTAGACACAAACTAAACACAAACATGTGCAAATATGCTGTGATGATATAAAACAATAATGCAAAATGTTCCAGCCCACTTGTTGGTGCAAACCTTCATCTCAGCACCGTTTTTAACAACTATTGTTCTACTTTTAGGAGAAAATGAATCCTCCGAACTAAATCACATGTCAATCACGAGATCGTTCGCCAGATGTGGACATTGGACACACACAGGTTGATTGGAGATCAAATGAGCTTGAACTTCTAATAGTAAATGTTATTTTATGTTTCAAGTTGTCGTTGTCTTAACTAATAATGTTTCCCAGGAGATAAAATCTAAAAACCTTTGATTAGGTTCTGCTTTTTAACACGGTCACGGCGACGCCACAGCGTTAGAATTTACTACATGCTCTGCATTTAACCACCAACTGTTCACTTAAACTAGACCGTTGTCTCATTCCAATGTGAGCTTCTAATGAAACAAAGATCCCTAAAATAGTCGCTAAAAGAAGCCTAATGGTAGTTTTTTGTGCAGGTGAAAGTTACCAACTCACAGTGTGTGAAGGTTATAGAACATTTTACCAGTTTGATCACAAAGAACGGACTCCGTGGGTCAAAGGTCTTTTGGAAAAGCTGTGGAACCACATGTCACTGCTTCAGCTCTCACTTCCTCTGTTAAAAGTATCACAGACTGAATGTCACAAAGGCAGACAGAAGGAGTTTGTTCAGCTCAGTCGGTGAAACAAAGCAAAGTGCACTTTTCATTGAGCTCCTGTCTTATTTGTTCATGTTTCAGTAGCATTGAGGTGTTTGGCTGCTTTCTGTAAAACGATGCCCCCACACTCAGCATCTCAATTAACATCGATAAGATGCTGTTATATCATCCATTCATTGATTGAGCTGGATCCCAGATGACGCTGGTGGAGACTGTTGGTTTTCTCAGACTCCTCTAACTCAGAATGTGGGTCATCAGCTGTTCCGTGGCTGTGGAGGCGGCCTTCTCTCTTTGTCTCAGCCTATAGGCTAGCTGGCTAAGCTACTCGGCCCCTGCTTCACTTTCTGGGCAACTTTACACTAGTCCACTCGTGCTCCGTGGCTCCAAATATCCGACTGGCCCGCAGGCCTGAGGTGGGACGCAGGGAGGAAAGCGATGGGGATGAACGGCAGACAGAAGAGTGCGTGAGTGGAGAGGAAACAATAAATAAGTTTGTAGCAGCAGTCGTAGTAGCAGCATTGTGGTGGTGGTGGAGGCTGGTACAGCGAGGTCGGGCGATCCTTGCTTTGATTTATGTGTTTGGGAGAAACTGTCAGGAGCAGAGACGGAAGCAGCCAGAGGTTTTATTCCAGCGCTTTAACGCGCACTAAGCAACAGCTCGGACAGCGCCGTCGTTTCGCAGCCGTGGATGAAATTAAACAATGATGCAATTGAGCTCTGTGCAGTATTTGCCACTAAACCCGAAGTGAATGGATGTAAAATGGATGCGCTCCGCTCCGGCCGCACACATGAGGATAACGGGGCCATAACACCGAAGGCTGTCTGGACTAAATGATGCCGCGGTTGTTTATGAACAGAACTGCGGGGAAACAGCTGTTGGCATTTTGGGACCGCTTCTGCGTTTGCTCTGTCTTCATTAGTTTTCATTTGATTTATGTATTTTTTTTGTTGAAACATTTCTCATTTAGAGACATTTATACATTCAATTAATATAAATTATATATGTTTTGATAATAGTTACTAAAGGGATTTTAACGTGAATAATATGTAGCCTATAGTTTAACAATAAGCTTTCTTAATAACAAGTATCATTATGATGAACAGTCTCGGTTTAGACCATGCGCGTAGTTTTTGGCTGTAGCTGATTTGTTTCTGTTTGCTGTTTCTTTTCTATGGCAGAATCCTGGTTTAATTGAGAAGACTTATTTTATTACTTCCTCAAATTTGTTGAATGACGTGTAGTTTTATTATTTTTATGGTAAGGCCTGCTGTCAAGTGATTTCCAAAGTTTCAAAATAATTTTAAATCTTTTCCGTCATTATCGATAAATCCATTCTGTTTCTACGTTTATCCACAGTGATGATGGTGCAGAGATAATGATCATAATCACGGGGTTGCATCGTTTTTTCCTCGTTGCCTATTTTATTCGACGGCAGCAGCCAAAACCGATTTCCACTGTTTTTGAATCAAATGGAAAAGATGGTAAAGAGCAGGTGTAGTGCGATCGTCATCATCAATAGCGTCTCAGATTAAACAGGCTTTTTCTGCGCGTATTGCTTTTTATCACCTGTAGTTGGAACTCTAGAACTTGGTGCTTGCTCGAGTCCAGCCTTTCACTGCACGACAGGAGGCCTCTGCTGCGTTTTACCAGAAACCTGTGATTGCATAGCTCCTTTTTTCGTTCCAACCCTTTTCACGCGTCTCTCCATTTCCCCTTTCTCCCCCTGCTTTCTTACAGTTCTTAGGAGGTTTCTGGGAACCGTTAGCTTCCATCAAATCACCAGGAAATAAGAGGAAAACGCTCGGTGAGTTCCACTGCCCTCTTTTATTACTATCGATGCTGTGAAATTGTGGAAAAAACTATGCGGCCTTATTGGACCTGTAAATGGAGAATGGTGGTTTGCAGCTCGTAAAATGATGTGTGTGTGTGTGTGTGTGTGTGTGTGTGTGTGTGTGTGTGTGTGTGTGTGTGTGTGTGTGTGTGTGTGTGTGTGTGTGTATATATATATATATATATATATATATATATATACTGGGCTTGTTTCTGTGTGAACACTCACCCTGTCCCATTTTTAAATTTCAACTTCTAATAATAAGTGACGCCACGTTGCAGGAATGTCTACACATCAGAGCGCGTGAATCGTTTAGCTGATGATTTATTGTAGGTTTTTGCTTGTTGTTTTTAATCTACTCAAGCGTGTCCAGATATTTAAAAAAAAAATAAGAAATCAAATGAATTGTTGCCTGCATGAACATGAATGATGAAGTATAATGCAATGGCACGCGCTAATGTAATATCATCCAGAGGTGTGGAGGGTAGTTGGATGGCCGCGGGTTATAGCCGCAGCAGGAAACACGCAGGGTCAGTTCATTTGATAAGACAGTTAATAAAACAGCACTTTGTAACTGCAGTAATGACACTAATGCTGATACAGCAGCAGCTGCAGGAGCAGCACCGCGTCGCTGAAGAAACGATCAAATAAATGAGGATTTTCCTTTAGACCACACAAGAAAACGTGATGTTAATACAGTTTATTTGTCTGGAATTCATGCATTTTAAAATGTAGACTATTATAGACACGCCAGAATGAATCTGTGCTTCAATGTGCGTTCAAATCTTGTAGTCACAGGAAATTCCTCAGCTTCATCCTCAGTGGCCGACATGTCTGGAGCCAGAGAGAACAAAAAAGAGGAGAAAAAATATGACAGGAGCGTTTCCAGAGCTTTGCAAAGTGCAGAGTTTCAGTTGTGAAACCCAATATCCGTGACTCAATCCGAAACACGGAGCCGCCGATGCGCGTCTGCCATCCAAGAAAAATAAAGGGAGCTGCCATCCTTACAAGCTCCGGCGTGCTTTCACAAGTCAATACATACATGTACTCCGCGCTGCTGATTTCCCCACATGCGCTTCCCACGGTGGCAAAAAATAGAAAGACGAAAACCGCTGATTAGCGCTTTGGTTAATGAGTAAGAGGGTTTTCAGCGGCAGTAGCAGAATCCTTGGCTCCGCACAAAAGGGCTTTGGAAAGAAAAGTTGCAGACGGACACATTTCAGGCTCCCACCTTCCACCTACTCGGAGCTCATCCTCCCGTTCCAGCAGCCCACAGCGAATGCTATCTGTTTTAAAGTTGGGCTGTTTATACACACAAACACGCGCGCACGCGGCACACACTCGCTGCCGGGCGCGAGAGAACTCATAAATCTTACGTAGCCATAAACGACAGGGGAAGCGTCCTGCATAACAAAAATACAGGGGAGTGAGAGAGTGAGAGCGTGAAGACACCTTCATCTGCTGATTTCCATCTCCCTCTGCACGTCGCCTTCCTTTGGGCTTTTGCACTCCAGCTTTTGCAGGCTTCTGTCTCCTTCCATAGTGTGTTAAACTTCTCATATTTATAAATGTTCTGAAAATATAGATTTTACAGCCCAAAGCAGCCACATATAGAGACACATCCAGCTACTTAACCCGTTGATTTATTGCATCGTTTCTTTCGGTACCAGTTATATAACTATCCCCCTTTCACACTACGGAATATATTTCCCTTTACTTTTTTACTGCGCACAAGTAGCAGTGGGGGAGAGGAGGTGTTGAAAGCTTAACAATGCAGAGTGCATGTCTACTTTCTGCAGGGAGGCATGAAACGAGCTGCAGGAGGAAAAAATCATTTCCTGAAAAACCGAAAGCCGTAAAATTTCGTCAAATATCATTGTTTTAATTCGTGAAATTACTAGCTGACTGAGAAGCAGAATAGAATAGAATAGAATAGAATAGAATAGAATAGAATAGAATAGAATAGAATAGAATAGAATAGAATAGAATAGAATAGAGTGACGTAACGCAAATAGGCTAAAGTCAGTAATGCAGAGTGGCTGCATTACAGCTAAAGGAAGGATTCTGCTGTTACTTTGGTAGAAAGTGGAGATGGGTCTGTAACATGTGTAACATGTAGAGAAGCAGAGGAGATCGACTTCCCTCACCCCAACCGGGGGTGAATGTGGGGGAGGAGGAGAAGTGCACGAGCAACACAGAAATAGTCCGGCTCTTTAGTTTGTGTCAAAGTTATTTCAAAGTGAGCCTAAAGTGCTGCGCGTGTGAAGCGCTGGGCTCGAAGCGCTCTGAACTGATGGTGAGTGACACGTTTCACGTTGAGCCAGTGAAATTAGCAGCCTGTAACTTGTGACTGACGCTGAGCCCATTTATGGGGGAATCGACGCGCCAAGTCCCGTTGTTTACCCCGAAACACCCCGGTGAGCGCGGCTGAGGTCCGGGCGTGTTGTCAATTAGGCTGCTGCTGCTGCTGGCAGCGTGGAGCTCGAACCCGCAACCCAGACCCCGATCCAGACCCGACACAGGACGCAGGAGAAGCGGGGAGACCCGGGAGGACGGGAGCGGGGCACAATGGGTGGATGAGGAGAGGACGACCTGCTCCTCGGTCTGTGACGGACGGACGGACGGACGCACGCACGGGCTGCCTGGTTGGCTGCGGAGCCACAGAGGCGCAGAACCAGGAGAAATCCGAGGCCATTGTTATCAGGCAGCGGCGGTGCAGTCGGAGCTGGCGCTGGGGCGGAGGTGGAGGGCGGCTGGGGGGTGCGGGGGGGAGGTGGGGGCGCGAGCAGGCAGCAGGCAGGCAGGCAGGCTCCCGGTACGCTCGTTCAGCTCGTGCGCTAGCTAGCCTGCCTAGCCTCCAACGAGCCGCTCCAACTCTGCTCCGCGTCGACCCCCGTGGCGACATCTTGCTCCCGTCCATCCCTCCGCGTCCGCCGGGCCGTCGGTGCCACACGGTGGTCCGCTCCGCCTCCGCCTTCGCCTTCGCCGCCGGTGCCGCTGCCGCCGCCGCCGCCGCTCGCGGCTCCAGGATGTTGTTGTGCTTTTAGTCGCGAGCCGCCGCGCTGCGCTGTAGACGGCACCGGAGGAGCCGCGGTGCGGAGACGAGGGGAGCGGGTGGACTCGTTAATTAATTAATTCGTTTGTTCTAGTTAGTGGTTGCCTAGAGAACGCGCGCGAGGACTAATCTGTGATGCGGTGTTGCTGGGTCCGTGCCGGACTGGACCGGGATCACCGGTGCTAAGGAAGGTAAGCAGCATCATTGGCAGCCCGGCAGGCCAACCGGTAATGCGCGAGCTCCGACGACAAACCAGAATTAGAGCGTGTTTGTTCGCCGTGCAGTTGGTGAACGGCGGCGTGGCTGGCTCAGTGATTTATGGCCCATATGACTTCAATCCCGGTTCAAGAAGAGTTCACAACGCTCGTAGCTGCCGTCGCTACCCGCAGCAGGCGGCCCCCCTTCTCCTCCGGCCGTCCATTTCTCTCCTTCCCTTTTCTCCTCATTTCTTCCCTGCGCCTCTTCCCACTTAGGCTGCAGCTATTTATTTACAAAGCCACCATTTCTCTTCCGTGCGTGATCCACTTCTATCTGGCGTTTTCCCACAGGCCACACTTTCCCTATTACGCTCATACCTTGACATGTGTGTAAGATTTCACTTCAGTATTTAGATGGTGTAATTTTGTTTATACAAGGAGCCTGTAATGATGCTGATTTCAGACTAAATTGGGGCCACGGACACATCGGCTGGAGCTCGGGCCAATCCTTCATTGTTTCTGGGGTGGGCTCCATGTAATTGTCCCCATCTTTGTGTGTCTGTTAATGGGATCAGGTCTACACGGATTGTCCAAGTTAATGCATTCTCTCTCTGTCTCCTTGCCCGTGTAGCTCTTCGTGGCAGGCGCCATTTGTAATTTTATATCCCAGGATAAAGCACAGACACTGAACACCAAGGCCGACCTCTCTTCCTCCCTCCGTCGCTGCCTCCTCTGTTTTTGTTGGCTTGGCTGTTTCTGTGTCAGTGTAAGTGGATTATTCAGGGAGGCGTCCAGCAAACTTGGTGATTGTATTAAGCCGTAGCCCTACAAGCTAGTGGCAGAGACATTACGTGTCCCGTTTAATGGCGAAACAGCGGTATGATTTAATAACATATTCCTCCTACACGCACTGCCATGGCCTCTCTCTCTCTCTCTCTCTCTCTCTCTCTCCCTCTCCCCGTCTCCCTCTCTCTCCCTCTCTCTCTCTCTCTCTCTCTCTGTCTCTCTCTCCTTGGGACTATTCCTCTGAGTAAATAATTAGGATTCCAACATGTCTACTAGAAAGATAAATGGCTGACATGTGTGACGTGCTGAGAGCTGGAGCAGGGCTGGACTGTCTAATCTTACACACACAATCAGGCGAAAATTATTGAGCAATAAGAACATTTTGCAGTTTTAGAATATTTTGATTTCGTTGTATGACTTAGGGTTTATTTGTTGTTGTTTATGTTAATGTCCGTTATTATCTCTCGTGTAACTGTTTGATAGTAATTATTTATTTATCCATTTTAATTGGTGTGTCTGCCCGTTGTTCTAAGCGTAAAACAAAACACAAAACGCAGCATTGTTATTTATTAATTCTTTAATTTGCTGTTAGTACTTTGTATATTTTGTGCTGTTTGGGCTTCATAGCGGCGCCATAATATCTCGCGAATCTGAGCTAAATCTTTTTTGTTTTTATCTTTTCTTCTTTTAAGCATTTTTAGGCAAATTTTCTAATCGAATTTTCCAAAGACGACCAAACACACAAAGCCCGATTTGTGTAAAATTCTAAGATAGGTTCGATGGATGCGTTCGTTATTTTCGTGCTGTTGTCGCGTTTTTTATGCAAATAAGTAATTATTATTAGCAGGGAGAGTTGGTGAGCCTCATTAGTCCCGTGGCCTCAGTGTGCGCCTAATGGTAGAGTCAGCTCAGCGCCTTCACCGCAGCTTCTCCACCTCCAGCATTTTATCTCCGGAGGAAAAATGAATGCCAGGTGCTCTCTGGCGCTTGACAAGTCGGCCTCTCGCTGTCACAGGCCCACCCCACCGGAGAGCACCAGATAGGGAGTCTATGGGGGTTCACGCTGCTTTCTGTTGCCCATCCTTTTCCCTTAAGGGGCCGCGGTAGAGCCCTATGCCCGCTGACCAATAGATCACTATGTCCAAATAAGTGTCACCGTCTATCTATCTATCTATCTATCTATCTATCTATCTATCTATCTATCTATCTATCGAGAGAGCGAGCGAGGAGAGAGCGAGCGAGCGAGCGAGCGAGAGCGAGCGAGCGAGCGATCTATCTAGCGAGCGAGCTGCGATCGACGAGCGAGCGAGCGATCGAGCGAGCGATTATCTATCTATCTATCTATCTATCTATCTATCTATCTATCTATCTATCTATCTATCTATCTATCTATCTATCTATCTATCTATCTATCTATCTTTTTTATACATATCTCACCATTTTTTCAGGATTCCAGGAGAATTGGAACAATCAGAGAATGTATATAGATCGTATCCACTACCATTACGCAACAAAATCTCACGTGCAGGTTGCACAACAACATGGGGTAACGCTTTATTACAAATAAAGAAAAACAGCAAAATTCCTCCATTTTTATGTCGTTTATGTTTTCTTTAATTACATCAAATCAATTTAAACTAGAATTAACCTACTCTAAACCTATTCTTAACGATGAACCTCGCGAGTAACGCAATAATAATAATAATAATAATAATAATAATAATAATAATAATAATAATAATAATAATAATAATAATAATAATAATAATAAAATGTCTTCTATGAGAGCTAACCGTTTTTAACTGCCTACATGTGTGACAGAGAGGGAACACGGTTTGCCCTCGTCATGCCCCCTCCACTGGAGCATCTGCAGGCTGTGTACTGGGCTTGGAAAGGAGGGGGTGGGGGGCAGTGAGGAAAGAAAAGCAGTGGTTTCTATTCATGTCATGGCGCCTTTCATTGCAGGAAGATGGATTTATCGCTCTCATTTCTTATTCTGCCTCTCCTAACCTCTTAGGTCAGATTGCAGGGGACCGTTGGAGAGACACCGTCACGTGACTCCCGGTACCAAATGGTCTTCCGGCCGTGGGTTTCATCAAGGACCGGAGCACAAGCAGACGCCGCCACATCTAACAAAAATGCAGAAGACAACATACTACGACAACTCCTCGACGCTCTTCGGTGGCTACGCGTCCTACCAGGTGCAGGGGGCGGCAGCGGCGGCGGCCGCCAACGGCTTCGGGGGCTACGACGCCCCGGTCCCAGTGTCCCACCACCAGCCGGCCTTCCAGTCTGCCGCCCATCTGGATGTGGATTCGTACCAGCGCTCCGCTTGCTCTTTACAGTCGCTGGGCAGCACCAGCGGCCACCAGCAGCAGCTAGCCAAGACCAAGGAGCTGAATGGCAGCTGCATGCGGCCCAGCCTGCCGCCTGAGCACCACCCCGGCGCCCAGGTGTCCCCCCCACTGCCCCCCAACCCCAGCACTGGTAATACTGGGGCTCAGCAGCCGGGGGGCAGTGCTGGGACGTCTTCAGTCTCCAAATCAGCCCTTACTAAGTCGTCTGCTTCTTCCTCCTCCACATCGTCCTCCACGTCACCCTCCTCTTCCTCACTGCCCCCGAACCCGACTTTGGCCAAGCAGATCTTTCCCTGGATGAAAGAGTGTCGGCAGACGACCAAGCAGAAAAACTGTTCCCCCAGCAACAACTCTGGCAACGGTGTGTACCATAACACCTGCTTCTGTCTTTTACCTTTGCTTTGATCACCCTCCACTTCCTCAACACACTGTCTTTGTTTATAATATATTTCCATATCACCATATCTTTACATATTACCTCCCTCTACTGAATCTAACCCCCCCAAAGAAGGTTATAGGTTTGTCAGAGTATTTAGTAAATAGTTTTCCACAGGCAGTGGAGTAAAGACCTAATGATCATGGGCAACTAAGGAAACGGTGGCTGCTTTTGCTGTGCCTGCTGAATGTTTTTTACTGATGCATTTGGTCTAGAGAAAACACGCAAACATAACCGTAAAAGCCTGATGCACATTATTTCTAATATAATATCTGCAAACACTTTTTTGATTGACTAATTAAGCCCCTGAAGTTAATCATTAAACCCAAAGCTGTCCTGCAATCAGCTGTTCTGAAAGGCAGACCTGAATGATCTAAAGCAGCAAATAGCAGCAAAGAGGTCCAGACAAAGAAAAGCTAATTATAAACAAACAAACAAACACACGTTTTAATGAGATAAAATAAAAAATGGACTTATATTGAATCTATGGTTCAAAAATGCTGCATTTCATTCAGTCATGGAGTCAACAACCTCATGTTGCCATGTTATTAAGTTACAGCTATATTGTAACGTGGTAAATGTATGTTGAAATGCAAAGCAGATGTGCTGATCACCGCTTAGCATGAAAAACATTCTAAAATACAAATAGCTCTTTATCAAGCTGTTTTGCTCAATGTTTGGACCTAGTGAGAGTTTAACTGGGACCCACACTGAAGCTGAAGCAGTACTGCATGAGTGGCTTCTTCATAGGTAAAGTGTCCCTTAGTGCTTAGTACGTTCATGAAACTAACATCTGGCTGCAACCAAGGCTGCTGAGAACGTGTGAACCTGGACGCATTCATTTACGATTTCCTCTTCATGTTCCCTCTTATTCGCCTTCACATCGCTCCTCTTCCTTCTCCTCCTCACTTCTTCAATAACCCACTGCAGGAAGGAAGATAATAACAGATTTAAATGTCAAGTACATGAACAGATTTTCAGTTAGAATAAAACAAATAAATACAGTGAGACGATGAATTTGAATATCATCCGCATAGAACAGATACATGGGTTACAGTGTTGGCAATGAGTGAGAAAAATATCTGTTGTGGCACAATCAATGTGAATGTATCAAAAGGCTTCAGTTTGCTGGAGAGAAGGCTGAGAGGAGATTAGACTGTTTATTGATGAGGATTTGAAACAATCATTTAGACGGCTGACACCATCGTTACCTCTGTCATCGTCTACAGAAATAAACACCAGAGTCAGATGTTTACGCCGCATAGAGGGATGGAAATAGAGAAAGTGGAGCTCAGCGACTGTCCTGCATAAACTATTATTAGCCCGGACGTCAGCAGCGCATGCCGCATGTTCATAACAGGCTTTAGGAACACTTTTTCCATCTCTATTTGTGAGAAAGGGACACGGCTGCAGTTCAGCGCCGCTGCTCAGAGCGACTGGGCTCAGAGCGACTGGGCTCAGACACGTCAGTCCATCGCTGCTCCTGTCTTTGCATTTACTTAAAGGCTTAGCTGTGTTTAAATGAGTTTGTGAGACTGAACTAAAACCTAGTCACTGTTTTACCTTTAACCTCGGTTCACAGTTAACTGATGTCACAGTAGCAGCTCCTTTTATTCACATGAAACTATTATAGCTGGTATATTTTCATATAGATCACACATAATCCTTTATACTCATATGCAGCGAGGTGTTCAAAGCCCAAACACTCATTAAAGTCTAGTCATTAAAATCACTCCGAGCTCCAGATCCTGGCAGAAGCTGCTCGTTGAGTCCCTCCTTCCCACAGACCTGAGCGCAGGTCCACTTGTCCTCTCGCCTTCGCTTCCTGGGATGCAGCTGCTGTTGCCGTGGGAGGTTTGGCTCTAGCCAAGATGTAATTTGTGTGCCCTCGGCCTCCGCCGGGCCCCTGCCTCTTAATAACTGCCACTGTTATGAAGTGTTGACAACTAATATCGAGGGATAACTCAGCTGCTCTGCCTCAGCCCCCTCCGCTTTATTAGGAAAGTGAAGGCCTTCACTTTCCTCCAGCCTCCACGCAGGCTGATTGCTTTACTTTGTCTCTTTGCATTTTTACTTGACCCTTTTCCTGTCATTTCATTCTCTTCTCCTTCGTTGTACAGTTTTCATTTCCATGCCCTCATTCCTTTTGCATCATCACAGGACCTGTGTCTGAATCCTTAGAGCCGGTGCCTTGTATGTGCTCCGTAACAGCCATTCTACAGACATGCAGTCAGGCTTACTGGTGACTGGTTTCTCTATGTTGACCCTGTGACTTTCCTTCTACCTTCTTTTTCCCTCTCTGTGATGACTTGTCCTGTGTCCTCAGTGTCGGGAGGAGCTGAGAGCGGCAGCAGTGGGGAGAAGAGTCCCACAGGAGGCTCCTCAGCGTCCTCTAAGCGCGCCCGCACAGCGTACACCAGTGCCCAGCTGGTGGAGCTGGAGAAGGAGTTCCACTTCAACCGCTACCTGTGCCGGCCGCGGCGCGTGGAGATGGCCAACCTGCTCAACCTGTCCGAACGCCAGATTAAGATCTGGTTCCAGAACCGACGCATGAAGTACAAGAAGGACCAGAAGTCCAAGGGCCTGAGCTCCAGCTCCGGCGGGCCCTCGCCCACCGGCTCCCCTCCCCTGCCCATGCAGTCGTCCGCCAGCTTCCTCAACTCCATGCACCCCATGGGGGGAGGCGGGGGAGGCGTAGGCTACGATGCCCCGTCTCCACCGTCCTTCGGCAAACCCCACCAAGGAGTGTCCTACTCCATGTCCACTGCCTATTCCAATGTCCCCATGAAGGGCTGCCCCTCCCAGCAGAAGTACGGTGCCCCCGACCCGGACTACGGTGACCCCCACCCCCACCACGCCCTTGTTCAGGCCAACAGTGCCAGCTATGGGACTCCCAACATGCAGGCTAGTCCCGTTTACGTTGGGGGTGGTAGCTACGTGGAACCCATGCCTGGCTCAGGACCCTCCATGTACGGGCTAAATCACCTCGGCCCCACGCCTCCACACCACCAGACCATGGACTATAACGGCGCGGGGCCCATGTCAGCTGCTAACCAGCACCATGTGGCTGGAGGGGGGCCCCCGGGTCCCTGCGACCCGCCCACACACCCGACATACACGGAGCTGTCGGCGCACCACACCTCGACTCAGGGCAGAATCCAGGAAGCACCCAAGCTAACTCATCTGTAGCAGGTTTGGAATAAAACGACAGCATGGGAAATAGTAACGACACCGAAGCAGTAGCGCCACATGGCTCACTAACAAACACTAACAAGTGGGAAGTGTAGCACTGCAGAGATGACAGCACAGGCACAACAAGACACGCAGGAGGCATCCAGCGGTTGGTCCTGACCCGACAGCAGAAAGTCAATAATCAGCCTCACGTCCTGATTTCATGATGTCAGATTAAAGCTGGAGCTTTTACTGCTGCTTTCAGATTTCAACGATGCACTCAAACCCTTTCCACTACAAAAACACTGCAGTGTAAAAGGTACAATATCACATTTTGGACCAAACTGCATTTTTCTATTTTCCCTGTAGATTAAATCGTCATGTTTTATCCGCTTTTTACTAGTATTTTTCAAATTTTCTAGCAGCTCATGCAGCGGTTTCACACAGGCAGCGGTTTGAAAGTGGAGGAGATGAGGCGTGCACTCGCTTCCCGTATGCTGGCTCCCAGAACCGACACCTTGTTCCAAATTATTCTCTGATAATAAAATCTCCCCCTAAGATGCACACACACATGCAAGGCGCTCTCCCGCCTGCTAAATGAAATAGTTGGGATTTTAATAGGCACTTAACGAGGTGGTTAGATTTATGATGCCGCCCTCTCCCCCTCCAGGCAACACATGTTGTTGTCAGCCGAGCTGAGCTATGTGGAGGGCTGCGCCTCTCCATCAGTCGGAGGGCGAGAGAGTGAGAGTGTGGGCCTGAAGCTGGAGCTGGAGCCTCAGCCGCTGGATGCCGTTCCCTCCGCTGTCTTCTTTTGCCGGGCTGTCTTCCCTGTCTCCTTCCATCTAGACTGAATCACTACTAACCCACTGTCTCCTTGTCTGTGACAGCAGCACACGGCTTCTGAAGGAGCCCCCCCCCCCCCCCATCCTCCCAGAGCGACCCCCCTCCCCCCACCCCCTCCCACACACACACACACACACACACACACACACATCTATCACCAAACATCACTCGAACAGGGTTTGAGAAGTTGGACTCGCTCTCATAGACGCATCTGTGTGTTCGCTGGCTACACTTTTCTACACACACACACACACACAAGCACACACAGGTCCACGCAGCGATGCTAAGCTAGCTTCCGTTCGTTGACACGTCCGCGACCAGGGTACGCCAGCTGCTGACACCTTCAAACAAACACACTTCTTATTTTAGCACATGATTGACACAGGGTAACTAATAAGAGTGGAGAACGTTATTTATTTATGTTTGGGCAGGTGGACACCAGCGTGTCCACATTTTATATTGTTTTGTTTGGTTCTCGCATATCTTGACTTTTAACGTGGATACAGGGTATATTTGAACAAAAATGCATGTCCCGGAACCTGAGCGGGTGAAGATCTGGCATTTTATGAGCACCACTGGGTTTATGTTTGTGACGTGTCAGTGAGAGCAGTTTCTGGGCAACACACACTGAATCCTTCTCACGGTGAACAGACTGAACAAGCAGCTGCACGTGCGGCTGATGTTCACTGCTCTCTCCGATGGCACAAGTAAACCGGTGCCGTGCTTTTAAAAAGGTGCAGATTCACACCAAGGCTCTTCACATCCGGGCATCGTTGTTGCACTTAGAGTTTACATTTTGATGGTTAAAGGTAAAAAATAATAATAATAAATTCTTATTTTGAAGACGAAAGGCCCTCCAATCAAAGCGTCTTTCGCCAATGTGTGTTCAAGTGAACATTCATATATAAATATTTATTTGTAATAGCCAGTTTAAAAAAAAAACTTCTGTTTTGTATTATTATTTATCCTTCATGTATTTATATTGAAGAAAAAATATTGTACTTTTTTAGTATTTACCTGTTATGAAACAAAAAACAACATTGTGTTTCTCTTTGTCCATTGTACTGAAGTTACATTTTTTAGTTCTTGTATTTTAGAAGAAATTAAGTAGTTTTTATGTTCCTATAAAGATCCTTGTACATAAATGTCTTGACTTGTACAGGGAGAAGCTAAAGATGGTTATTGGTGACTCATCTTTGCATAGTCTGAAAATTTTAGACAAACTAGCTGGAAGACAGAACGAGTCTCCTTTCTTTGTTCTTTGTAGTCCCCCTTTTCTTTAACTGTTGAGAGAGTTGTCTGTCGAGCAATTCTTTAATAAAACTTTATGTTATTCAGAGCTATGGTCAGTTTCTTAAGGTTCCGAGCAGTTTAGAACTTGGTTTAGACACGACGGCAGCAACAGCTCTGTTGTCAGGTCATAAATGAAGGGTTTCTTGTTGCAGTTGTGGCTAAAAGAAAATCAGAATCTTGAAATGACTGTAAAATCATGCAATAGTGTAAATACACTGTAATCTGCCTTAAATGAAGGCGCGTCCTCTTGGGTTAAAAAGCCCAGGCATCAGGGCAGGTTCAGGCTGACCGGACCTGACTTTCACAATCACTCTCAAATAGTGTGGAATAGTGAAAGCAAACACTTCTAACATAGACGTGCTCTCTTCTTTCTCCTTTCCAAACCTCAGAAGCTGCTCGCTAGTCCTTCTATTTGTCTACGTCCACCCTTCCATGCTACTGTTATAGCTGCTGGCTCATGTTCATCTACCACATCAATCACCGGCGCCGATGATGCACTGACGCTGATGTCAAACACTGGGCTGCGTCCCAATAAAAGTGCAGGCCTCGGTCCAAACACTTTTCCTGTAGTGCAACTTGATATGTGACAGGGCTGTTTACATCTGCCAGCTGATCATTGATTGTAGCTTTGCTCACAGTGTTTTCTGGATGTTTAGGTCCTGGTGCAGATATAAAAGCGATATTATCTGTCAGAACTGTGAGAACTGTGAGAAACGTCACTGCAGCATTACCTCACATGGAAATACACCATCAGAGAGTTAATGAAAGTGGGCTGCACATATATTTGATACAGTTGAAATATTTTCATGTGAAACTTATTGGTGATATATATTTGACGTTGGCCACTTGTCCCTGGTCTGAATTGGAGCAGTTATAGAACAAATGTATGTTGTGCTACTTTGTTTACCATTATTTGTTTTAATTTTAGTAGCAGAAGGTTTAAGTTTCCTCTTGCAAACATGACAGAACACCTATAGTCCACCACGTCCTGGCACCGTGACCATGTTTCTGATTTTGAAACAGGGAAAAAAAACCCGAGGCTCGCGCCATTCCCTGGTCACGTGGTTTCTTAGCCACCTCTCCGCTTTATCCCCTTCTCTCTCGCTCGCTCTGTTACACGCTCGTGCTCAGTGGCCTGAGAGCAGCATAAAACTTAGGACATAAATCAGGCTACCATAAATAATGGCCGCACTTCCCTTTACATCTCCATTGGACTAACAGACAATAAAAACACCAATAAGCAGAGATTGGATCTAATTTATTGCCTCATAAAAACAGACGGAGAGCTCTGCTCGGTTTCAGCAACGCAGGCGCAGCTGAAAACTGTTTAGCTATTAGGCTACAGTGGAACGAACACACGTGGACGAGTTCTGCCTTGGAGTCCGGCTTACAGATCACACACGCGCTTTAATACCTCCACTTATTTATTTAACTTTTAGTGATAGATATTATCTAACCGTGTAGGAGCTACCCCCACTCACCAGAGCTATCAATAACAATATAATAATAATAATAATATTAATAATAATAATAGTCTGAGATAAAGAATTTTTAACTGACATGGCATTTTACTAATTCAGCTGCTAAGCAAATAACTGCATTTACGAGTGAGAGATAACTTACCATTAATTAAATAAAATTAAATAAAATTAGATAAAAGCGCATCCATGCAAAAAATACAATCTTTGTAAGCGATCCACGGTCCCTATTTAATTACAACACAACGTTCTGCTCTCTTTAAACTCGAAGTTTGATAATAAAAAAAACGCTTATATTGTTTTCAAAGTAGATATATTATTTTAGTAAAGAAGCCACAGCGACGCTGGGCCGTGTAGTAAGACGCTGGGGCTCAGTCGACAGCTTGCGTGTCTGTGTCTGAGCTCGTATTCGCTATTTGTGTGTCCGTGTCAAGCCGCGTCCATTGCGCTCAATGGCCCCGACTCCCACACACATTTCTGCCTTTTCCTGCCTTTTTTCCAGCCGAGGGGTGAAGTCAAATGGCATGAGAAAAGGGAAGGAGGAGAAGGGGGAGAGCGGCTACATCTGTTCGGTCTCTAACTGTAGATTACGTCTAGATGTGCTGTTTTAATACGCGCATATTTCTCGTGCGTAGCGATGTAAAAAAAAGCAACGGCGGACAGTGGAGTTGGAGAGAGATTGAGAGGGTAAGACCGGAGGTTTTCTTCTTATTTAGGGACCCAGAGAAGCTGCTGTCAGGCTCTTTGCAGGAAGAGAAAGATTGATCACCGCGCTATTTTTTCACTCGAGGCTCTTTGGTCTCGCTAAAAAATATCCCTTGTTAAGGTCCTGAGTTTCTCATCTTTATATAAATCTACATGCGCGCCCTGTCAGCTCTGAAGGCCGAAGCACCCGTTAACTCACCAGGAACGTTCACATGATTCCTGCTGTAATATGACTTTATGCTGGGAGGAGAACGAGGCCTGCTGCGCTCTCCCTTCCGTTTCTGCCGCGACCTTGTCGTGAACTCTCTCCCTCAGCGTAAACACGCGCAGAATTAAAGGAGGCCAGAGCCCGTTCAGAGACTATTTGAGGTGAAATCACATTTAGATGTTTGTCTGAAAAACACAGCAAAGATCCGACAACTGAATTAAATAGGATGAAAAACTTACGCAGCACCAGGCGCCCTCCCTGTGTCTGTCTTCTCATCTCCCCAGTTAAATCTAAGTTACTGTCTCTTAATTTTTCCACGTCTGAGTAACTTCATCATCCTCTTCCTATGAGCTGCGGCACCATCTAATAGACTCTCTAGGTTTTTATACCTAACTTTGGGATTTCCAACCTCTGTCACACTTTATAAGATTAATGAGCTGAGTGCTGTAAACGGTGTTTTTTTTTCAAAGAGCCATATTGTAAACGGCGCTGGCCCAGCTCCGATCACTTGATGTTAACCGTCATTACATCACCCAGAGGATCGAGGGACGCTCCATTGTTTGCGCGTAAAACCGGAGCCAGTTGTGGCGATCTGCCGCCCACACTGCGCACATGGCGATCGGGCGCCCTCACGTTTTTCCTCCCCAAAACTGACCCCCCGTTTGGCGCAGACAATAGCTTGCTGTGATATAGCTTCTCTTCGCCACAGCATTTGGTGGAAAAATAATAATGCTGCTTCCCACAGCCATCATAGCCGCCAGGCCTGGGCTTCCTATTGGCTGCGCTGGGTCACATGATCAGGAATTGGCTGCAATTTTGTCCCATAGTTCTTCAGTTTAGCCTCCCCGGGTCCCCATACGCAAGTAATATCACCAATATACACAATTATTATATAGCCACCGCATTTACGCCATTGTAGCCCGGAGCCTACATGCTCGCGCGTTTTTTCATTTCGTTTTATTTTTTTACGAATCCATATTGTGCTGCGTGTGCGCGCGAGCCGGCGTGCATGTGTGCATGTTTATTTTTTTATTTTTTATTTTGGGGAAGGGATTGTTCGGGGGGACTCGCCGTGTGAGGGAGAGCCCGGTTAGAGGGAGCTATGAATTTTGAATTTGAGAGGGAGATCGGTTTTATAAACAGTCAGCCGTCCCTAGCAGAGTGCCTGACGTCCTTCCCCGCCGTCCTGGAGTCATTTCAAACTTCATCAATCAAGGAACCGACAGTAATTCCGCCTCCTTTCGAGCACACCATTCCCAGCCTCAGCCCCTGCACAGCTAGCCAGCCGAGACCGGCTGCTAGGAGCCTGCAGAACCGGAGAACCACTAATGGCCTCCAGACGCTTCACCGAGGCGCCCAGCAGCCCTGCCCACCCGGCCAGGCCCCTGCCCCGGCGGCTGCTGCCGCGGCCGGTCCGCTGGCCCACGAGTTCCCCTGGATGAAGGAGAAGAAGTCATCTAAGAAGTGCCTGAAGCCCGGGGGCAGCTCTAGCAGCGGCGGATCCATCATTCCCCCCACCTCATCATCCCCATCACCGACCGCCTCCGGGTACGCTTCGGCGGGCATCGAGTCACCCACAGGTCGGTATCATTTGGAAGAGAGCAGTTTGTGCGTGTGTGGGAGTGTGGAGGGTGCGCAGCCCGTTCTTTAAATTTCTGTTAAGCTCGTCAGAAAAAAAAAATATCCAACGGTCATTAGACGCATAGCGGATTTGCTTAGATGACATTGTCTTTCCTCTGCTTCGTGTCTGTGCACGCGCGCGTGTGTGTTCCACGGTGCTGTGATGCTATGTCAACAGGAAAGCCACACTCGGACCACTGCATTATGCTGCAGTGCTGAGCACGCTGCCATTTAATGGATCCATCAGCTGTGCACATAATCTTCTTCCATAGCTCGCCTCCCCAGGCTGCGTTTTGTCCATATGGACACACGTATAATGCGTAAAGGCGCAGAGGTGCGCTTATTTTAGCGTCGTTCGTCCTTATTGCTGCAGTAGATTGTCACATCCAGTTCAGTGGGTGATGGGGCTTCACATCAGAAGCAGCAGCAGCAGCTATAGCCCTGGTTATATATTCATAACACTGAGATGGTGGCCATGTTGGATGGAGGTAGAAAATATCTGGCAAGTGGGGGAGGGGTGGGAGCTGGTACAGACTGCACCTAGACTGATTTTTCTAAAACTGCTTTGGGTGATTTCTGTCTTCTACGCTGACATAATGCATTTTTACTTGTTTTACGCACAGGCCTCTTCGCTTCTCAGCTTCATTTCTTTTTTTATCTGAGCAGGATTTTCGCAGACAATTCGTTTCATTTCGACATTTCCTCCCAATCACATGTTATTTTTTTCCCCATTCTCCAGTCACGCGCTGCCGCAGACTCGCTGGACTGCGGGCTCAGAGGAGGGGAATCCTCTGGCATTATGCTCATCTGTCTTTATTTGCAGTTTGTTTGGATATTTCTCTTTTTTTTCTTTTCTTTTTCATGAGCACCAAATTGGTTCGCTCCTACAGTTATGACTTTGGCTGCTAGTGTAATTGGAAAGAGATTTTTTATGAGAATGTTTGTTTTATTACTGTTTTATTACAGAGAAAGGAGAGCTGGGGGATTTGTGCTTGGTGCTGAAGCAGCTTATTTTTTGTCTGGGAATCATAGAAGCAATAAAATCTTTACAGGTTTTATAGGGTTTTCATGAAGTGTATTACAATTTGAAGTTAAACGGGATTTTACATTAAAATAAAAATGGCTTTCGCCGTGAATCCCACACATAAATTCCCCGTCTTTCTATTTCCCTGTCTAGCAGCGGACCAGAGCCAGGCGGGCCTCGACGGTGGAGCAGCCGGGTCCCGACGGCTGCGCACCGCCTACACCAACACGCAGCTGCTGGAGCTGGAGAAAGAGTTCCATTTTAACAAATACCTATGTCGACCCAGGAGGGTGGAGATCGCGGCCCTCTTAGACCTGACGGAGCGGCAGGTCAAAGTCTGGTTCCAGAACCGACGCATGAAACACAAGCGCCAGACCACGCATCACCGGGACGGCGGAGGCCACGAATCCGGCGACCCCAGCGGCTTCGAGCCGCTCGAAGGCACCGATGCTTCATCTCCATATTCGAGCCAGCCGCTGGAAGCATCTGGCACCGGGGAGGCTGCATCGGAGGGCGAAACGGAGAGCGGCAATCTGTCTTCGAGCGCAGCTCCCCCCGCCTACGCTAATGACAGCGGGGACAATGCGCAGCCCACGCAGGAGGAGGGAGGCCATTTGAGGGTTGCCGAATGCCCACCGCTGCTCGGGGCATCTGGCTCCACCGACGCGGCCGCGGCTCACCGCTCCCCGCCGGCGTTCAGCGCCACGAACTCCTCTGACGATCCGACCGTGAGGCAGATGAGCGAGGCAGGGGCTGCGGCGGCGTCGGCGTCGGCCCCCGACAGCTCGTTCTCCGAGCACCGGGACGCCTCCGCCTCGTCCGCCGCCTCCTCCGCGCTCCCGGACCTGAATTTCTTTGCTGGGGACGCGTGCCTGTCACCGAGCCTGCAGAGCTCTCTGGACAGCCCGGTGGATTTTTCCGAGGAGGATTTCGACCTTTTCACAAGCACATTGTGCACCATAGATCTGCAGCACCTAAACTTCTGAGGCGAGGTGTGAAATATGACGATGCATAATAATAAAAAAAAAACAATAAAATAAAGGACAAGCGTGTGTGGGTTAACAATCGAGCGGCAGTCAGCGAGAACTCAAAATAAAAACTGCTTCTCGGCAACATTCCTGAAACATTTCCGAATGAAAATCATGATGATTTGGAAAATATATATTTTTGTCTTGCTGGTTTTATTTTGCAGCTATTATGTAGTTTAAAAAAGACGCGTTTAATTTAATTAAATTAATTTTTTTATCTCACACTTGGAGATTTTTTAACGCTCGTCACGTTAACGGATTTCGGTTCCTGACCAGTCTGTCTGGTATTTGTTCGTTGTTGTGGATCATTCTCGGTACCATTATTAACCTTTTTTTAGAATGTGTGGATTTCTTTGCGCTCGTCCATTTTGGTGCAGCTTCATGGATCTTTTATAACCTCTCAGGAACTGTTCACTTGGTCCGGGTGCAGAAAGCTGGACTGCGTTAGAGTGAACCACGCATGAGGAGCGGGGAGCCCTGCTGACGACCACATTTTTGGACTCTAGTTTATTTATTGAGATTCTTTAATAGTGAAAATTAAATTTATTTATTGTACATATATTTTCATAGTGGAATAATAATAATAATAAAAAAACAAACGTTTACGACGTGGCCCATCTTGTGTTAAATATGTATATTATAGCTAAATTAAATGTAGACCACATTTATATCACTAAAGTAAATAGTTTTATAAGGAATAGAAATTTAGTGAACACACGTCTGAAATAAAAATACATATATTTTTATTCTGCCTCAGAACAAATGGCCCAGTTGAAGCACCATAAGCTTAGAGGCTGCTGCAGCCTGGTCAATGAAAATGAGCAGAGACATGATCTAACAGCTGATTCTCTCTGAACGTCAGCCTCGCCTGTTTAGGTCTCGGCTCCACCAGCAGTAGATGTTTGACTGTGAAACTGGAGCCACGCAGGGAACAACCCTCCTAGTGTGTGAGTCTGGACGTTTAGCGTCCTGATGCAGCAGCCTGTGAGGTGCTAACCACCAGTTAGCACGGCTAGTTCCCAGCCATTATTGTGTGTGGATGCTAAGCTAACGGGCTAAGTGGCTGCTCCCATACCAGTGCAGTCAAAATGGCGCTGAAGACAAAGCAGGATGTGAACAATGAGCAGTGGCAGCCATTACAAGATGACTGGCTCACCGTGACAGGCGTGTGTGTGTGTGTGTGTGTGTGTGTGTGTGTGTGTGTGTGTGTGTGTGTGTGTGTGTGTGTGTGTGTGTGTGTGTGTGTGTCCAGGCCAGAATCACTACTACTAGTAGTTAATAGTAACGATAATAATAATAATAAGGCTCCACATCTTTTGAAGACTTTATTTGCTCTGTATTCAATAATGTAGGGCTAGAGGTGGAATCAGTTATTATTATTATGTTATTTTATGATTTGTTTGATGATTTTAGACAAGCAATTTAAAGTATAGCTTAGCTTGCTGTGGATCAAACAAAAGAAAAATCTCCACTTGAGAGAAACATGCTCTCATACAATTTACAATATTCAGGTTTTAGTTTAGGGAGGACATCTCACTGAGCATTATCCTTCTTTTAATTCTTATTATTATTATTCTTGAACCTCATGCACATTTTTGGTTTGTTCAGCTGTTACAGCGTGATAAGAAGCCAGAGATGCATATGCAACAACATGTAGGTTCCTGGAAGATTTTTATCTCTGACACTCAGATGAAAGGGTTTAAACCAAAGTGTTGTTGTCTTGTTCAAATCAAACAGC
Source organism: Betta splendens (assembly GCF_900634795.4). Classification (NCBI taxonomy): domain Eukaryota; kingdom Metazoa; phylum Chordata; class Actinopteri; order Anabantiformes; family Osphronemidae; genus Betta; species Betta splendens. The sequence goes on from NC_040888.2 coordinate 9,489,444, forward strand.
TGTCTGTCAAACATGTGGTCACACACTGAGCTACAGTGTTTCCTTGCAGCTGTGCTATCACAATGCAGGAAGCAGTGGATCAGTTACAAAAAGCACAGTGTAGAAATACATGTAACAATCCTAAACATTCCAAAGTTGTATTTATTTTGCATAAGAAGAACAAATCCTACATGAAGTACATTAAATTGGTGTAAATCAAACAAAATAGATCCTACGAAACATGTGCCTGAACACGTGTGTTTTAGGTGACACTGTAGGTTCTAGTGGGTTAAGGTGTCTGGCTAATGTCCTCTCTGACTATTTATAACTACAGGCTGATCATAACACGTGATTAAACTCTCACATTTATGGAGGAATTACTTCACATGTGGCTGGATAACATTTACACCAGGCTTCACTACTTTTACTTCTCCATCACATTAACACGTTACCATGACCTCAGACTGATGCAGTGAAGTCACAGTGAGAAGGCTGTTTACTTTCTGTTGTGACCTCATCAGTATGCACCCGTTCATACACGACGATAACTAATTAAAAGAAAGGCTGAGTTGTGTTATGCAGACCTGTGCCGTGTACAGTCCTCGTCATCTCTCTCCTGTAACCATTCGTCTGAGTGTATCAATGAGATTGCAGCAGAGTACATATCTCACCTCTGAGTGCCTTTGTGTGTGTGTGTGTGTGTGTGTGTGTGTGTGTGTGTGTGTGTGTGTGTGTGTGTGTGTGTGTGTGTGTGTGTGTGTGTGTGTGTGTGTGTGTGTGTGTGTTCCAATAATCTCTCTCTCCTGGCTGTCACCGCCTGTCAGCCCTCTGCCACGCTGTAATACACGTACTGCTCCTTTATCTCTTGCATCACTGTCACCGTCATTGTTATGATTCCTGCCTGTGTGTTTGTGTGATATTGCATAACTCAGGCATGATAGATTATCCACTTAGCAGCAGTGGGAAAATGTGAGTGGTGGGTTTTATCCAGAGGAAACTTTGCCCCCACACAGCGACAGTGAGTCCTGCTGCCCATGGAGTTGATGACATCACAGTTAGTTTGCAGTTCTGCACAGGTGTGATGTTAAAACCTCAAACTGAAAAGGAGCTGCACTGTGTCCAGTGGAAAGCAAGAAGTTTTAACATGCTTTCCCATCTTTCTGTTTTGGTTGTGAACATCGTGCTGCAGTGAGTTGCAGGTTGTGGCAAATGTTGGTATCTGTGCTCAGAGACAAAAGGTAGTTTTGCTACCAAACAATGCTTGTGAGCCAATGCAGACACAGTGAACCTTAAAATACGTTATTTATTACCATCTAAACAAGTGGACTTTCCCCGTTCCCTCCTTAAAATAGAAAAAGAGAAAGGCCTAAAACACTGTGGGTTCAGTGGAGGTGCATAAAGTAACAGCCAGCATAATCTCTATACAACTGAGACCTATAAAATATAAATATCCACTAACATGTATACAAAGTAGTGTGTAAATACAAATGATCTGCAAACTCATCATATGAATCTACTTTGATATAAACATGTTTTCATAAACGAGGGCCATAAATTATTGGATGTGTATCATCTGACGCTTGACCAGAGTGTGTGAGAGACAGCGGGGCTAAAGACACACAGGCAGGAGTCTGGTACACACACACACTCTGTGTATGTGTGTGTGTGCCCAGGTTCCCTTTGGTGTCTGTGTGTATTAGGTCAATAAGAGCCATTCCACAGGATTTACTGATATTTGTCCAGGGACCACCACACACCATTGTCAGTCAATCCAGAAGCACTAAATCACAGTCAGTGCTGAGTGGTCAGAGCAGTGGGCTAACCAGCAGCCTGAGGCCGGAGCTGCTGCTTGGAAAGTCGGATGGATGGGAGGTACTTACAGATATAGCAACGGTATGAGGGAGCTGGCGTCAGGCGCACGGGTTCTAAGTACAAATTGACTTTTACCCGAGTGAATCAGTGGGTTTCAGTAAAATTCCAGTTTAAATGTGTAGCCCTGATGGGTTTGCTGGATTTTTTTAACATTAATAAATCTAATTTAAGAAATCTAAGAAATCTAAGAAATTTAATGAACAAGATTGTAGACATCTGCAGGAATCTGGTTTACTAAATAATTCCTTTAATTCTCAGAATTCAAGTTTCATGGAGAACACTGTATTGTTGGCTGCGGTGCCTCGTGGCCCTTCTCCTCCTCAGCCTGGTGTAAATGTGTCATGTAGATAAGTGAAGCCGAGCTGACAGCATCTTATCAGAGATGGCTGATAGCAGCAGCCCGGCCTTCAGGTCCCATTCTGCTCTCTGCTCTTCATTCCTCCTCGGTTGTCATCATACTGTGACTATAGGAAAAAGCAGAAATGCTTCGTTTCAACATTTAAAGTTTTAATATTGACACTTAAATGCTAAATGGTCTGTACTTACACAGCAAATTTTCACACTGAGACCAGAGCTGCTGTGGAGCTTAACCTGACTCGTTGGGGGCCACTTGGAGGTCACTGTCTTGCCCAATTACTGGGAATCAAACCGTAACTAGTATGACTGGTGGGTCCTGCAGCAGCAGGCAGAGCAGCTCTGTAACTTCCGTCAACCACATGAACCTGCAGTTCCTATAATAACCACTAGATGGTCTTGCCAAGAATTCTGTTACTATTAGAGGCAAAACGTTCTAATAATTTTTTCTGGTCCCTGTTTGTAAACAATATTTGTAACAATTTTCTTCTCATGTTTTATCTGATCACTGTTTTATTAGGCGCAAGTAAAGTCTGTGTTTTTTTCACCTTTAGACAAGCTATAAACACCCTATGAGGAACATGGTTATTCCTGTGCTCTAAGGAATCCTAAAAAGCTAAACCACGCCCCATATATAAGCCGCGCCCATTTTCCAATATCCCCTTACTTTAAATCACTGATAATCAAGTCAATTCCACATGCAACCAAATCACATGCAGCCACTGCGTTCTGATGGAGAGTGAGATGTGGTTGGTTGATGATGTGACGTGCCTGCTGTTTCTGCCTGTTTGAATGGACTGAATACTGCTGCAGCCTGTTGTTCACATGCTTCTTGGAAAAACTACCCTCCACCATGCCATGTGCTCAGCTGTGTGTGGATAGCCCTGTGGGCAGAACATGTTAGTCAGGTGGTGGAGTACATGCCAGGCCTCGCGACGTGTCAGACATGTTAGATCTGCATCCTTTGAGTCACAGCACTCGCCAGATGTGTTGCTTGAGGCCTAAGTCAAGTCATCCAGTTCTAAGCCATGTTCTTCTGTGTGTGTGTGTGTGTGTGTGTGTGTGTGTGTGTGTGTGTGTGTGTGTGTGTGTGTGTGTGTGTGTGTGCGTGTGCCACATTCATTCCGGGGTGTCGAACTCAAACCAGTCCCCTTGCTGGTTTTCCAGCTCTCCCTTCCCCAGAGCCTGCTGATTACCTTGATCAGGTGTGTTAAGTCAATCAGCAGCTGGATGAGCCAACCGACACACCTGTTCAAGGTGATCAGCAGGGACAGTGGCCCTCAAGGACTGCAGTTTGTTACCCCTGGTCTAGAGTCTCGTCATGTCCTGTCAAGTACGTGACTTCAACTCTGACATTCTACTGCTCCGATTTTGTTTAAGAATCACTGTGGCCACATATATAGTAAAATGCAGCTTTAACCATTGATGAAATATGTTTATTCAAATATTTTGTTAGGAACATTTTACTTACAAAAAAACATTTGTGGTTTGACACATTTGTGGTTTCATGAATGAAAAATCCTTGTTAAATGTATGGGGTTCTTACTTAAACCAATAACTGGTGTTTATGGGCAAAACATAAAACTCTGTTGTTGCTCAAATAAATATAAACCGAACAATTAGAAAAAACAATGAGTTTGTTAAAAAAAATTAAAGTGAGTATCTGCTGCAGAATCATGTCTAATAGAATTTTAAAATTATTTCAGGTAGAAAATATTTTTTTAAAAGAGGAAATAAAGTTTTGACCTTATGCCCTAAAGTCAAATAAGCATTTTATTTCCCAACATAGCCTCTTTGGGAGAGAGTGTCTTTTTTACAGTCTTTCCTGGTCACTTAAACGCATCTTCTTGGGTCGGACATCCAGTGGTGAGTTTGAGGAACTGCATGTTGTTAAACCTACACCGGGACTTTGGATACTGCAACTAAAGCCCGGAAAAAAACCCAGGGCAGTATTACTGTATTTACCTTCCCAGGCTCATTAACACTTCATTGATCAACTGGTCAAATGAAGGAAGCTTGACTTCACTGGTTGTGGGGTCTGTACTTTGAGGCAGACACTGGTTTCCCTCTAGATTTTTTGCTAAGTGTCCGCATAATCTAATGTCTGGTTTTATTTTATTATCACATTTAAAACACTCTCTCAGATCAGATTAAAAGCTGTGTCTCTGCTGGGATCCCGCTCCCTTTATCCTCCATCAGCTGAGATGCATGTTATTAATAACAGTTAATAAATCATGTTAAGTGTCTGTATCTATGGCTTTGGTTTCAGTCTGGACGCTCTGCTCCTCACGTTCCTCCTCTGTCAATATATTTCTTTCACTCTCTCCTGTATCATCTTTCAGGATTTGCAGAAAGCCCCTCGTCTCTCTCACACACACACACACACACACACACACACACACACACACACACACACACACACATCACTGCATGCTTCCAGTAATGCTGGAGCATAACTTCCTGGTTTTAGAGCCATTTGACCTCTCTGAGGAGATAAGTACACATAGGAGGCAAAGAGCAGTAAATGGTGCATTTGAAACCAACAAACATGTGACTTGGTTCACACAACTTTATTTATAAATACTTTAAATATCATGCACTGTGATACCTCTGTCCATGAGGTTTTTAGACAAAGGTCAAAGGTGAAGATGAGAAGGCCGTCTCCATAAAGCTTAAGCTGTGCAGGTCCCAGTCAGCATCAAGACTCCACCACATTGAGAGCTGCACCGCATGCGTGTGGTGTAGCATCTAGTTGCTATTAGATACTAATCAGCCATTAATAAAACCAAACATCAAAGGTTGTTCATGTGGATTTGCTTTGATGAGCATCAGCTTGTTGTTGCTTCCGCCGCCATAGGCCTATGGATGCATGTATTCTTACATGTTGGCAGTGCCCCATGCTCCGCTCTGACTCTGACCTCCTCCCTCTCCTTCCTCCCGTCCCGCGGTCTCTCCACCACCCAGACGGCCACGTGGGCGTCATTTAATCTTCTTCTTGTCTCGCTCTGTTCCTGCGCACTTCCGACCCGCTCGCCGGCCGTGTCCCTCCTTTCAGCCGCTCACTGATCATTAACCCAGCTCCTTGTCGCACGCCCACGCTGCTCATCCTGATTGCGTTGCGGCGGCGGGGCAGCAGCGCGTCTGCTGTCAGGCCCTCCTAAGAGCCTGGAGGGGAGAAAATGGATGAGAGGATGACTTCCAGCGGTGCTACAAGCAACAGGAATGCAGGCGAACTGAAGCACACTCCTCACTTCAAACACTGTTGGTTATTTTACTGTTTTTGATCTTAAATTTCCTAAACTATAAAAACGATGATTAGTGTTACACACACAGAGTTGTGTTGTTGTCGGCCGGTCCCTGCTTCCGTTGGGTTTGGATGAGCAGAAGGCCTCCTGTCGGCTTTAACCTCATTTCTGTAACAGATCAGCTCACTCATTCAATTAGCGAGCGCACACACGTTCACATGCAGCCATCTGAAATCCATGGCCCTTTCTGCCAACTGTGGAAACGTCCCTGTGATCAGGCTTCCTGTGCGTGATCGATAGAAACCTTCTGACTGAGCTGGAGAGATTCTGCATCCTGTAAAGCAAAAGTGCAAAGAGATAAAGTCAGATCAATAACCTTTAAAATGGGCGTCGAGGACAATGTCTTCAGCGAAGACTAAAGGTACAGAGAGACACACACTGAATCAACGGAACACTTAACATGAGTGGAACCGTCTCAGTAGCCGCAGGAGCTCGGTTCTAATAAGAACAGGAGAATTCAGACATGACTGCTTGAGTCTTATTTTGAACCCTTGACCAATAGGTTAACAGTATGTGTGAGGCTGTTATTCAAAGCATCCGTCACAGTTTAACTTATTGTCAACACTCACATGTTGTACAGTTAGAAATAAAATAGGACGTGATGAAAAATCATGATTTTTATCATTACTTTAACTCTTTTTTATTTTAGGTTAAACACAATGATTATTCTGGAAGTGTTTGTTTCATGTTGTGGTAAGTGTTCACCCAGTTTTTGTCATTTTCTTTGTTACATTCATTCCCAATCTTATTTTGTGGAGTTTAGGTTCAGATCAGGCTGCTTTGTCCTGAGTCTCGTCTGAGCTCCTGATCCTGGGACTGTGGTTCTGTTCAATAATCCATCCAGGAGAAGCATTAAAATCATCGCTATTAACAGGCGTTTAGAGACGTGAAGGACGACTTAACCTGTAGTGAAACACTGTACTAGCAATCAGAAGAAGTGCCAGTTCCACTAACTGTTACTGTTATTTGTGGGAGCGTTTTCCTGGGGGAGGTTTGGAGGCAGAAGGCTGGATCACAGCTCCTCTTTTATTCTCGGCCTCTCTCTTTGCTCTGACAGATCCGTGCTGATATCAGATTGATGGGCCGGTTTGATTGAAGTTTCTTTGTCGTGCTGATGTCACGGCAAGTGATGGATGAGGCGTGTGCGCTAAAACGAATGCGCGCGCGCGCAAACTCCACTCCTTGAACCGAATTCGTTCCCCTCCCCTTCCACCCCCTACACACACACACACACACACACACACACACACACACACACACACACACACACACACACACACACACACAGGTCCTGTCGCTTGCGAGAACGACTGACAAACTTCTGGCCTGCTGTCACCATAGGCGACGTGACGACGAACCACGTGACCCACGGCGAGGTAAGAAAAGAGGTGACACGGAAAACAGAGAGAAAGGGAGCGAGAGAAAAAGTCACGGAAACGTGAGCGAAAAGGGAAGATTTATGTGAAAGAGACATCAAGAGGAAGACGCAGAAGCGATGAAGAGGTGACTCGTTTTCTCTCGTTTGACGGATGGGCCTTTGGAGATGATGAGTTGAACTGTGACAGGCCTCGCGTTTACGCACGCCGACGAGTCACCGCAGAGCATCCCGCAGCCTGCATGAGTGGCCCCGGGTTGGGGACGTGCGACGTCCACGTTCTGCTCCACGACACCGGAACATTCTTCTCACTTTTGTTTTCATTGCTTTGTTTCAGACTTTTGTTTCGGGCCTTTTAATTTCGCCTTAATTTAACATTTCTCTTCATATAGTTTACTGTAATTTACTTTTTGACTGGATTTTTTTGAATTGATATATTTTTTCAACTCACTTCTCTTTTACTAAGCATTCATTTTTTTTATTTTTTTGCTTTGCATGGACAACATGAACTCGTTTGTGGAATACCCCGTTTATAATCGAGCAGGCACCGCCGCTTACTCTGGGCCTAAACCCGGATACCACCAGCACCAGCACCACCATCACCATCCTCTTGACCAGCATCAGAGCTTCTCCGGTACTTTCCAAACGGGACCCAACAGCTCGGCGTCCCCCGTTAATAGCACGAGGAATGACAGTACCAGTTACGCCGGCGATGGGCGTCTGTACGGGGCCTCCGGAGTGAGCGCCGGGGTGCACGGGGCGACCGGGGCGAGCCAGCATCATCATCATCATCATCATCATGAGCCACAGCACCACGAGCCGCCGACGCAGAGCAGCTACCATCATCATCTTCACCAAACCCAAAGCGGAATACTGCAGTCCTATAGTACCGGAAGCAATGGACCCACCGGAACCTACGCTGGTCAGGCGTGCGTTACAAACTCAGAATATGTTGCGTCATCGGCAGCTTCAAACACTTTCCACTCTCAGTATTTCATGGAGGAGTCCGTGCCCTCCGCCTACTATCATCAGGCGGCCTTCCCCAGTTCAAGCTCGGCCATCGGGCCCAGCTACGGTGCCTTCGGCGGGCCTCAGGCCGCTCTGACGGGCTCGCAGTACCCCCAGCAGCTCGGCGGGGGGCTGGACGCCGGCTACCTTGGTCTGCAGCACGGGGGAGGCTACGGGGAGCCGCCCGCCTCTCATGACCGAGAAAGAGGCGATGGAGAGGCCCAGCAGGCCGGGCAGGGCCAGACCTTCGACTGGATGAAGGTGAAGAGGAACCCGCCTAAGACAGGTGAGAGCGACAGTAGACTGTAGGAAGGACGGAAAATACAACGAAACCATCATCAATGTGACGAAAACGTGTCAGGATTTATGGGCTTCAATTGCTTTTTACCTTTTTATAAATGCCAGCATTTTTATTTCTGCAGACACAATCTAAGCAGTTCTGTGTTTAACGTTTTTGCTTCTATTTACATTTAAAATGTTAATTAATAATAATAATTGACTTAAATAATTCTCGTTATTGCAATTATTTAGTGTCATTAAAACACAATCTGTTAAAAATAAAAAAATAAACAAAAGTATTGTAGAACTTTTAAATATTACATTTATCATTTGAAGTAAAACTGTATTTTTATACAGTATTTATGTGTTCATTACTTCACTATGATGGTTGAGTTCGGCTTCCTTAATGGCATTTGATTTTCTCCGTGTCTTTTGTTCCTGTTAGTCAAAAGCTGTACATTTAGTTGTTTGATGGTGAGATATAAATGGGGGCTTCTGATAGGACAGTGCTCCCCCTCCCCCATCCCCTCCCTCGTGTCTGGTTTTTAATAGATATAGTCGGGTTTTTTCGCTCCACGAAGTCTGTCCAGCTGTTATCTTTTAAAGCTACAGCCTTTATTTTCTCTCCACTTCGGCCTTTTCCCTCCGTGAAGTGCGACACGTTGGTCTGGAGATAACTTCAGCGCAGATAATGAAACCCATGTTATTCCAGACGCAGTCCAGTGATTTAAACCAGAGCTTATTACCCTATAGTCACGGCAAGACGATAAATAGAACACATTTCCTGACAGAGGCGTGAACCTGTGGTAGATGAATTCAGTCCTTGTGGAAAATGCTTCTATATAGAAGTATCATACGTTTATATACTATAAAAGGACACATGTAGAAGTCCAGATGTTCCAATAAATAGATGAATGCAGAAATAGGACACAGGTCTGGTTACTACAGATTTGGTTTTGACTTAAAGGACAAAATATTATTTGATCCTTCTATTAGCATTAACATGTTGTATTTACGTTTAACCTCATCTCTCCATCTCTTCTCTGCAGCTAAAGTCTCGGACTTTGGACTCGCGGGCGCGCACAACGCCATTCGCACCAACTTCAGCACGCGCCAGCTGACCGAGCTGGAGAAGGAGTTCCACTTCAGCAAGTACCTGACGCGGGCGCGGCGCGTCGAGATCGCCGCCACGCTCGAGCTCAACGAGACTCAGGTGAAGATCTGGTTCCAGAACAGGCGCATGAAGCAGAAGAAGCGCGAGCGCGAGGGCGCGTCCGCCACGGCGCGCTCCTCCTCCTCGTCCTCGCCCGGTGCCGAGAGCGGCTTCAACAGGGAGCTGGAGGACACGGACCACTCTTCCGCGTCCACGTCTCCGGGCGCGTCCTCGAGTTCTGAGTCAGAACCAGCGATGTAATCAGTGAACTGTTGGAAACGTACCGGACCATGAACGAGCCTTAAAGTGAATAATCAGAATTTCTAACTTTTCAGATGGGTTTAATTCCCTATTTCTACATATAAGGAAAAAAGGTTTCAATCCAACGGTTTCACAATTTTACCTCCATAAAAAGCTTCTTGGACTAATCTCCTTAAGTGAGCGTGAAAGTCAACAATCAGGTCTTTTATAGCAGAGAAAATGAGACTATATTGAGCCAGAACAAAAAAGCCTGCTTTCTACAGGTTGAAACCATAGATTCTTGTTGTAGTGCAGGAACTGAATGTGATTGGAGGCACTTTGGCGTCTTCCATGACGCCTGGTTTACAGGGTGGGGCTGCTGCTGGCCTTGAACACACATTTCTTGATTTAAATATTCATGTTCTAGTTTATTCGTCACAGCAGAACTGAATGAGCCTCATGATCAGAATAACGGGAGCCTTTGATGGCAAAAAATCACTCTAGACGTGAGTGTTCCACGTTTGACACAAGTGTTCTCCACAGAACGTTCTGGTGAATGTATGATGTCACAGCGCTCATCTTTGCACTATGTGACCCGTGGAGCTGAAGCAAAGCAGCTCACAAGGATCCAACTGACTCAAGCTAGACTCAGGTGTGTTTGTGTGTGTGTGATGACGACAACTACTGAAAAACTATTTATGAGCCGTGGGACGCGTTTCGCATTGTTTATGGGAAACCGTGTGTGTGTGATTGGATGTTCTGTTGCAAACAGGTTTTTGTTACTGCTGAAAGTCATAACACTTAGAAACGGGTCGAGAGGCGGGTTCTTCTGGACCAGCCACCAGTCCTGCCAACAAGAACCTCTGAAGTCTGATTCTGAAGCCAGCTGCTGTAAACGTCATCCAGGAGTTAATGTCTTTGTGCGAGTTCTCTTGATGTGACTGATGTTTTTTTTCTTTTGTCTGACTGTGAATGAGAGCAGACACAGACTGAGTTTTATTAGTTCTGCTGCCTTAGAAACGTTTCCAATCAGGTTCGTGTCTGACGTTTTCTATTGTAAACTACCTCAATTAAAGATTTTTCTGTCAACCTGCCTCAGGAATGATTTTAACACAGTCTGACCATGAACAGTTTTTTCAGTGAACAACAGGAACTGTCTCATTCATTCAGTACAGTAGGACGTCCTAACATTAAAATGATTCAATGTGCTGTTTATTAATGTAAGTAACAAGAGAAAATATTTCACGGCCCCAAAACATTGGGTTTCTTGTCCAATAAACAGGAATCAGGAATCAGACAGAAATACTCAAGTACTTACAAGTAAAATCCTTTATTTAAAATGTAAAATACAAAAGTAAAGTTTGAAAAAAGTGTCTAACAATGTAATATATATTATATATATATTTCAATATCTCAAAATTGAAATATAAACTCACAAAAATGAAACATTTTTAAAATTACATTTTGTATTTCTTTTCTTGGTCAATTGATAATTTCCGCTGAACTGGTTAAAACCTTATAGCAGCTCAAGCTTTAAATGCTACTTAACACAAATAAAGTACAAGAGAGCTGATCACATATCACTTCATGATTTGTAGTTAATTAACCAGAAGGTTTATTGACTGTATTGGTTGTATTGGCTGGGCGCTGGCTTCATCGACGCCTCATTAAAGCTGCACATCCGCGAGGTCGAGCAGTGGTAGAAGGTGAAGTAGATGAAGAGGAAACAGCAAAGTTTGCTGCCTTCAAACACACAGCGTGATACAACCGAGTGTCATGCATTTCAATAGCAGCAGGCTTGTCACACCCACGCGGCTCAGCGGCCTCTGGGTGACCCTCGTGCACAGACACACACAGTGAGGAATGCAGCAGGAGCTTCCAGGTGGTTCACTGACCTGCTGACCCTCGGAGAGCCTCTGGGATATCTAAACATGTAAACACACTCCTCCTCCTCCTCGTCGTCACCATCTACTGCTCCTCTCTGGCCTGGCCAGTGTGAGGATGCCCATCCTGGAGCCTGGGTGGCAAGCTCAGTCATCAGCTCATCACACACACACGCACGCACGCACGCACGCACGCACGCATGCACGCACGCACGCACGCACGCACACACACACACACACACACACACACACACCCGCACGCACGCACACACACAAGCACACATGCATGCACGCACACACACACACACACACGCACGCACACACAAACACACACACACACACACACCCGCACGCACACACGCAAGCACACATGCATGCACGCACACACACACACACACGCACACACACTGGAGTCACTTCACAGTAAAAGTCAGGACGCACATTTGAAAAGTTGCCTTTTGTGACTGAATTTACTTTTTTGATTTGAAGAAAACAAACTGTAAAATATGGAAAGTAAGTAACTGGACAGGAGAAATATTTGTTTTATATCCTTAGAAGTACTAAGTATCTGAAGGTCTTATCAGGGTGTAGATGACATCCACATGCTACAACCAACCATGACATGTCTTATCCTAATTCTAATGTATGTGTAACAGAACCTTAATATGACGTACGAGGTAAGGTTCTGTGCTTCTGGACCCACTGCTCTGAAATGATCAGCAACACAGAGAGCATGAGAATTAATGGAGATTCTTTTAGCATGACCTCATACGGTCTGACCCCCAAGTCCTGTTTTCCTTTCCATAACTCATCTCAAGTTCAACACAGGGATGTCAGCACGCGTGTGTGTGTGTGTGTGTGTGTGTGTGTGTGTGTGTGTGTGTGTGTGTGTGTTCCCACAATGAGCAGTGAAAGATAAAGTGGTGTGGCTGCAGTTCAATAGTTCAAAATATCAATCAAATAGATGGGTTTGCATACATGGCCACAAGTACACACACACACACGCACACACACACGCATGCACACACCTTGTTGAAGAGGCCTGCATTTAGTTACACACCCAGGTTTTCTCTTAAACGGTGAATGATGAGTTCCACCTTGATTTCTGATCTGAGCTTAGTGAAAATCCATTTATTGAGCAGAAAAAAGTTGAGAAACTAAAGAAGCCTGCACACTAATAACTGATACCAGATGCTGATCGGAAAACAACACCATGTGTTTTTTAAAATATGTTCACTGACATAAATTACTCAGTAGGCCTGTTACTAACTTGATCCCACTCAGCAAGCACACAACTGACCTCCAACATAAAGTTAATGTCAGTTGTTTTTGAACTAGCGTTGCCCCGTCAACGTTGATTCATCTTTCAAAATCATTCATAATTCATCATCAATCGTAGTCATTCAGTCATCTTTATAGAGTTGATTCAACTATGATTCAACATTGAAATGGCTGCTGGGTTTGATCAGCTGATGATTAGAAGCCACCACTGTAGATTTTTAGTAGAGCGCAATGGCTTGTTTTACTGTACATTCATTGATAATTCACAATTGAAGCTCACATTATTGCTTATGACATAAAGAACTTTACCTAAATTTTTAATTGTATCGCTTTTCTAGATGTTTATTTTAGTGTGAACCTTAAAATGTAGAAATTATGTAAAAACTGTTTTTCAATTCAACCCTATGATATGAACATTTTAGTAACAATAATAATATGTCAGATACAAACTACATTGAATTCCAGCAGTATTTCATATTTGTGTGATGTTTATATTGTTGTATATTTATATATATACATATAAAACACAATTATGTATTAATAAGAATTATAGAGAGAATTATAGAATTAGTATAACTATAATACATTATAATTTATGAAATGCATTTAATAGATAAGTGTTTCATTGATATAACTGTTACATTGCTTTTTTATATTTTACATTTTGATTGTAAAGTATTATTGCATTTTAAAAACATCAAAAACAACAACAACCCTAATAAGAATAAGAATAAGAATAAGAATAAGAATAAGAATAAGAATAAGAATAAGAATAAGAATAAGAATAAGAATAAGAATAAGAATAAGAATAAGAATAAGAATAAGAATAAGAATAAGAATAAGAATAAGAATAAGTAGAAGGCACATGCACCCCTGATAAAAAAACACTGATTATTTCAATTCTGCTACAAAAAAAGTTTATTTATAATGTGTTTTTGATTGCTCTGCGAAAAACAAAGTTAAAACAATACAATAAAAGTACAATCAAAATATTGATTCAGAATTATTCCTGTGCTTTAATTTGGCAGATACTTTAGTACATTTGTGAGTGTTTGTGTGTGTGTGCTGCTTTTTGTCTCTTGAGGTCAACCAGAGTTCAGAAGCCCTCCTCCTCCTCCTCCTCCTCCTCCTCCTCCTCTGCTCAGCCCACACATTGGGCTCTGAGTCCTGCTGAGCCAGACCTGCTGGTCTGCACAAAAACAAGGCTCCTTCCCAAAATAAGCTAAAGACTTTGTGTGTCTTAAAACTGCTTCAACACTCAGCTTCCTCTCAAGAGAAGATGGATGAGGTGCCCTTATGTCCTCACAATTGGTTTGGAGTCACGTGGCCTTGACCAGCGTCACTTGTAAACTGTTCAGAATGTTCAGGTTTTCTGCATTAGTTGGTCAAAGTCACGAATACCAACAATCACAATGTTTCAAAGCAGATAAAACAACTGCTGCAGGAGTAAACCTGTGCCACTCCCTACAGAACTACTGCAGCTCAGCCAGGTTTTTTGGCTACGGTGTCGCTGATCAACCACAGCAGCAGCTTCACATCCCAATCAGTCAGTTGGGGAATCATGTTAGGAGAAAGTGTCCTGTTGTCGGGACTGAATCCTGAGTAGAGACAAAACTGTTGTTCATCCAAAGCAGTGGATCTGAAATACCCTAATGCTAAATGATTTTCTGAAAGCGGGCTTGTCAGCATGCTGCACTGTTGAGGTCAGAGGTCAGAGGGAGAACAGGGAGTATGAGGTTATCAGGCCAGACATTCCTGTCCCTCCATCGCTGAGAAAAGCCAGGAGAGACATCCCATAAAGAACACTCCAGTTTCATCAAGCATGAGTTAGAAAAGGAATACAAATATGTATGTGTGTGTGTGTGTGTGTGTGTGTGTGTGTGTGTGTGTGTGTGTGTGTGTGTGTGTGTGTGTGTGTGTGTGTGTGTGTGAGAGAGAGAGAGAGAGACAGGCCTGAACACCTGAGTGTTTGCCTCAGCTATCACTGTGTACCCCCCCCCCCCCCCCCCCCCCCCCCTACACACAGCATAGCCTGCATGCTGTGTTGGCCTTAGATAAACAAGCCTTTGTGCCGTGCTCTTTCAGCACCGTGTGTGTGCATGTGTGTTTATGTGCATGTGTTTGAAACAGGAACAGCTAAAGTGCATCAGCGCTCAGTGCTGGGGCGAGAGCTGGGTCACATCCATCAGACACACACACACACACACACACACACACACACACACACACACACACACACACACACACACACACACACACACAGTCGACAATGGGTCAAACAATATTTAATGAACAAACACATGTGACGTGAAATCAATCAGTAATGGGCCAATAATAGCCATTTAGGTGGAACTCTGCTGTTGACTGAGCAAACACACAAATTTAAAATGGTGGATGGTAGGAAACATGCATAAATGAAAAGAGCCAATAACCATCTCAGTATCCTAACACATTCAGTCCAGTTCAAAGTGTATTTGATTGGCTGATAGACACACCTGTCAGTCACTGGTCACCAACAAACCTGTTTATCCTTAATTCTTCATTTTAAAAAACATATTTAATTTGGAGACGGACTGGACAGAACCCTGACACCAGCACGTTTACCTCGTTGAAGCAGCACCTAGTGGTCAATAGTGGAACTACATCTGATGACACCACTGGGATCATTGAAAGAAGAATCAGTGGCTCAGAAGGATGAAAATGCAAACACACAGTAGAATCATTATAAAATTGAGGATAGGTGACAAACAGCTTAAATATTGTTGTGTCCATGTTATAGGATCATAGGAAACTGCTGTTTGTTTAAATTAACTTTTATTTAAAGATAACAAAGCAGAATTAGTGAAGTCGTTGTTGTCTGACAGGGGTTTTGTTGTCGACATGCTGACATCATGGAGCAGCTCTGGTTTTAGTGATTCCTTCTCCTCCTCCCTGGGTTTTGTGCCAAGACCTGTTCATCACTTGTCTGTCCTGCGTCCTGAAGTCCTGACGATGAGGTCATGACACAAACTGACCATTGATCAGCTGCACATGCCCATTTAAAGGCCTGGGGTTGCCAGGTGGGGAGACCTCCGTCACCTCTTATGGCTTTAGCGCCGTCATGATGAAACTCTCTGGCTGTGCCATTTGGCCGTATTAATGTTGTTCACTGGGTTGCCAGGTTTGGGCCTTTAAATTCCACTTTTATGGGTTCAGGTGACACAACACTGAAGTTTGTTGTCATCGTTCCCTGGAGCTTTATCGTTGCCAGGTCAGTTTTCAGGTTGTGCGTTTGCAGTGATTCTATCCTCACTTTGTGACTCACTGCAGAGCCTCTCATCTTGTCATGTGTTCCCGTCCTTAAAGTTGCCAGTTTAACCCCACAAGTTGTCGCTACAAGCTGCATGACTTCCCATCAGTCTCCCTGTAGCTGCTGGGTCAGCGGTTAATTGCGAGGTTTGCAGGAGTCTGTCCTGCTTTTATGGCTCCCTGAGACTGATTTCTGTACTTTGTTTGTTCTTTTTCGCATTGTTATTACTGACATGGGTGATGTTTTCATCACTGTTTCTCAAACTATGGTTCAGGGACATGAGAAGGGTCACAGCTGTAGATCCAGCAGCTTCATTGCAGAGAGCAGATAAAAATAAAAAATAAATAAATCCGGTTGTAGTAATAGTGGTCATGTCCCACAGATAGTAATAATAATCACGGTCCGTCTGTGAGCAGATAGTCGAGTCCTGGGGCTCCGGGTTCTACAACCTTTCCCTGAGGTCACTGTGAGGTTGACCTGCGGTGTGGTCAGCGGAGCCCCAGGTCCTCACTTCAGCCCCCAGTGCAGGATGGAACCCCCCCCCCTGTGTTACAGTGTGTTGACGGTTTATGTGTGTGTCTCAAAGGTCACGGCACGACCACAAAGTCTTTTAGTACATTTAGATTGATTTCAAGTCTTTATTTTCACAGACACTCCTAAATTCCTAAAACACTAAATCAATGAAACCAGTTTACTTTATTATTATTTAATCAAAAAAGGACACTGTTAAAAAAGTAGTTTGGTTCTGTGTTATTTTGAATTAAAAAAAATAAAGATGAGAACTGCAACCAAAACACCAACATGGTAAAATAAAAGATAATGCATTCATATGAAAAATAAGTTACAGGTCTGTCTGTGTGTGTGTGTGTGTGTGTGTGTGTGTGTGTGTGTGTGTGTGTGTGTGTGTGTGTGTGTGTGTGTGTGTGTGTGTGTGTGTGTGTGTGTGTGTGTGTGTGCGAGGGTCAGGGTGTTAGAGGTTGTGGAGAGGACACGTAGAGGTGATGCTGCATCTTGTCTGCAGCACGGCATGGTGGGAAATATGAGACCAGAGGAGCGGAGGGAAAGAAAGGTCAGCCTGTCATCACGTCATGTGGGTTATCTGAGCTGCAGGGACAAGGAGGGCGAGATGAAAAGTCACCCACAATGCCTCAGTCCATCTCTCAGTGCTGGAGATAAACAAAGTGTGGAAGCATATTGTTCCTGAAAAGGCCTCCATGTTCAGATTGACCTGTTTAAACGGCAGCAGAGCCGTTTGCTGGGAGTCGACACCGGCCGGTGTCCAGCAGTGAAGCCCATTCACATGTTGGACTGCATGTTTCTTCATTATCTCCTCCTGTTTAATGGCTCCTAAACACAAACACCTTAACATATGGGTTTACAGATTGTTTCTGATTCTTTTAATTTGGGGATGATTTATAAGAAAATTCAGATTTGCATATTTGTAAAACCTGTTATATTACAGGCTGACAACCCGACCAGAACACGTCGCTTCCCAGTGGCCCGTTCAGCTCTCCAGGTCTTCTGCCAGAGGAACGGCTCAGCTCCGCGGCATCCATCCTCCTCGTTAGAGCCGGACGGACGCCGCCACCCTGGTGCTCACGTTTGGCTCGGAGGCAGGTGAGCCCCACGGTGCAGGTGAGCCCCACGGTGCAGCTCATCCACGGGCCTCCGCGGCCTCGGCTCCATTCATCATGGGCCTGACACATTCCGGCTGTCTGCCCCAGGCTCACGCACACAGCGGGCTGTTGTCCTCCCACACAGTGCCATGCGGTCAGACTGACAACCCCGCTCGCTCCTCACTCGCTCCCATTCTCGCTCGTGGAGCCGAACAACACTGGGATTCAGTGCTTCTGCCATAGACACGGGGACAATTCTGAAGCTTCCACAGAAGCTCAAACTGAAAAATGGCCATCGTGATGAGCTGGAGCTGGAGCCATTCACCAGCCACTTATGATGCAATCTAGGACATTAGCTCTGCTGTGAAGCTAGCTTTAACAGGATTATGGTTTCTTATGGGTTTTAGGCAGAATGATAATACGTCTATTATCAGATTATTATTCAGCTTTTCTTTTAGGATAAAATCTGCTTCACGCTGGTCGATGTGAGTGCAGCCAAACAACCAGTGTGTTCACACATCGTATCTTTGTGAGCTCTCTGTCTTTATACCAGTCTTGGTTCTACTTCGTGACCAGTGAGCAAAGCAGATGTCGGACACTTTCTGGTTATTGGCTTCTACACAAAAGGAAATACAGATGCTTTGGCACGTGTCTCACCAGCAGCATGTGGAAGCAGCACAAGCGTGGAAGGAACTTCACGGGGTGTGTGAGCGTCCCACTTACAAACCAGATGAGCCGGTCTGGCACAAACAGATGAACGCCAGCAGGAGGAAAGTGAAGGAGGGAAACTGTCACAAGCATCAAATCCCGGTTGAGAAGTTTGAGTTGAGGCAAAAACATGAACCCAGAGGTTCACATATACAGAGCAGCCAAGGCCCATTTTGTGCATTGACTATGACTGCTAACAGGCACATCCCTAAATTAAATGGTTGTAGATCCTAAATGGTTTGTTACAGTAAAAGATGGTCTCACTGGAAAGGAAAGTCTTTGTAGTTTTCAAGGACAAAACAGAATCTGTTACAGTTATACTGAAGTCAGAGACTCAAACCTGAGGTAGGTACTGTAGTCAGTAAATCCAATATCCTGATGAGACTCCAAAGTGGATCAATGTGACCAAATGACTTCATGGAAAGTAGAGATGTGAAATTAACATTTAACACAATTAGGAGTTTAACGAATGTGCCACTAAACAAGTGTGAAAAGATCAGATGAATATTCAGGTTCATTGGATTTAAGTGATGCTTTTAAGGCATCGCTCCCTTGTGTGACATCGTGGGGAAATAAAACCAATAACCTTCAACAGTCTGCTTCATTACAGCTTCCAGATGGCTTAAATACATTTAGTCAAGTATGGATGAATGTCCGCTCAGGTCGCGTGTCTGTGTGAAATGAATGTGAAGTCACAAAAGATATGAAAATGCTGTCAGACGTTCAGAAGAAAGAGTTTCACCTTAAAGCAACGTGAGGCCGTCACATTACAGACATTTCCTCTGATCAAACCTCAGGTGGGATCAAGGAGACCTGCCTCAGCTCCACTAGTTTGTCGGGAGGAAGGGTTCAGTGTGACTGCTCTGTTCTGAGCCGTCTTGTTGGTAAAGTAGCCGTAATAACTTGCACTTTACCGTTTTTTACTTTCATTCTAGCTTTAGTTCAGCAAAGCTACTGTTTCCTCTCTGATGCCAGCAGGCAGTTAACAATAGTGCTGAGCCACAGTGTGTGTGAAGGAGAGGAGTCTATTGCTGCGCTGTCTCATCAATAACCTTTCTATTGACAGGTGATGGGACACACACACCCCCAGCAGAGCCCCCCCCTCCCCCCAAAGACTCTGTGTGTGAATAAGGTCTTCAGGTTTAGGAAACACAACTCAGTGTGTCTTCACTCTGTCAGTAAGCAGGTGGTGAGTCCAGTTTCATTTGACTTCTCCTCTGTCTTACCCAAGCACACACACACACACACACACACACACACACACACACACACACACACACGACTGCACACTGAGGGAACATCTGTCAGGCAGTCAGTGCTTCTTATTCACACTCGCCTTCTCTTTCTGCATGTGTGTGGTGACAGTTTTATAAGAGTGACTGAAGAGATGCTGAGGATCACTGTAGAAACTCAAGACGTTTATAGATGCTTTTATCTGTGTGTGTGTGTTTCGTCGTGGATAATTAAATGTCGACATGGGAGAGAATCTCATTTGCAGTGAAGGTCTTTGGTTTTTATTGGAGAGTTCCCATGTCCATCACACACGGAGATACACAAGGACCGAGATGAACAAATGTGAAGCAAAGAAAGGTGTAGATGGAAAACAGGACAAGAATGTTTGTAGGGAGAATAGGACAAGGAGGAAGCAAATGAGAAGGAGACAGAGAGTAGAGAAAAGCAAAAAACAGACAGACAGACAGGAGGACACGACAGACACAGGGAGGTGGTAAAAAACGAGGTGGAAGAAAATGAAGATAACGATGACGCACTGGAAGATTAGCATTAGTCAGCGTAAAGGTAAACCATGGAATACACATGTTTTCACAACTAAACTGTATATTATCTATTTTAATATATTTGAATGAATAAAGAGTTTGATCAATTTAAACAGAAAATGGTGGAGATGGCAGAACAGACCCCGTTCCACAGTAGCACCTGAATATTAGCTGATGCGACTGAGGAATCGTTAATGGCTTTAATTGAGACCTGCTTAATTCCTGTGCTCTGCTACATTATAGTGGTTATGTAGAAAAGAAATATTTGTTTATATATACAAACAATCCATTACTCTCTGCTCCTCTAGTGTGGAGGAAGGAGGACAGAGGTGAATGAAGGCAGACGACGAGGAAGGGCAAAGACGATGTAATGTTAATACATCCAAGACACAATTAACACTGAGCCTGAAAGGCCATCACATCTCTGTGTGTGTGTGTGTGTGTGTGTGTGTGTGTGTGTGTGTGTGTGTGTGTGTGTGTGTGTGTGTGTGTGTGTGTGTGTGTGTGTGTGTGTGTGTGTGTTGGGAAAGCCTGGATTGATATGTGGTCAAATGAGAGAGGAAGGTTGGTGAATCATGGTTGAATGGAGCTTAATTTACATGCTAATATCTGTGTGTGTGGGGGGGGGGTAATTGTCTCAGTCTGATCTGACAGTGCTACAGCTTTGACAGGTTTGTATCAGCAACGCACTCAATATGACAGACAGACAGACAGACGGACGGACGGACGGAATCACCATCCGTCCGTCTAGAATATTGCAACTAGAATACAGAAAAGGACAGAACTACAATTAATACAGAACCGCTACACAACCCATAACTCTAGTTGAGTTTATATGAGTCAATTGTGGTTATAACAGCAAAATTAAAAAAATAAATAAAAGTCTAAAGCATCAACGCCGCTCTTCCTGACTTCCAACTTCTTCAACGTTAGAGCAGGTTTGATCACGTCTATTGTTCGTCCATCTTTTGTTTTTGCTTGATGTATTTGAACAAACCTCGTCTGTTTGTTTTACCCTCCTTTCTCTGTGCTCTGCGCTTGAAACACACCTGTAAACGCTTCAACTCTGGAAACTATGAAGCCTGACGAAAGAGGCAATAACAAACCACGGAGCATGTGAGACTGGTTTCACCAAAATAACTCAAGATCAGAGTTCATCGTGTTTCAACTTAGACTGATTTGGCTGAATATATATGTGGAAGATGAGTCACGCATCCTTTTTCTTCATTCTTCTTATCGCGCTAAATGACTTTGTACCAGAGCACATGTCGATCAGCTGCTTTCTTGATAGTGGTTCAGATCAGATCAGTCTAACACGTGTCTCAAATTACCCCAAGTTGGTCGACCTCCAATTTCTGGTAGGATCCCACTATTAGATCAGTGCAGGGTTAGTTACAGGAGAACATCCTGATCTGTGAGGAACATCATTACACCGATGGAACCGTTTGTATGTGTTTAGAAATGTCAACCATCGAGGTAATGACGCAGAATGATTATTATTCATAAGTCATAGGCCGAGTCTGTCGTCTGTCGTCTGGGCGATACAGTGAGCTCCAACCAGGAACAGAAAGAACAGACGATCATTGAACTTCCTTTTGGTCAAAGCAAGTTTTCGCTTAGGGTTTGAAGGTTTCTCAGCGCGGATCTTTAAAATAATAAACTCAGTTAACCAGCTCTTTGTTTTTCATTTTCAGGAAGGCTTTTGTTGATTTCCCCATCATCTTGTGTTACTGCAAGCGCACTGATGCTAATTGAACCATTTTTACAACCATTTAAAGGTCTGAAACCTGGATCTGGAGGTTAAATGATCGCAGAGGTTATTGACAGTAGTGTCTCAGTGTCGGCTCAGAGACCTTCTACTTAAAGCTTGATGCTAGTCTGCCGTGTTAGACTGTAACCAACATTCTGCCTCTGAGCAGCATCGGCCAGCGCGTCAGCGTTACCGAGAGCCTGGAGCAGCAGACGAAGGGCTCGGGTGGAAATCTGAATAGGAACAAAGAGCGACGGCAATGACTCCTCCGTTGCCGTAGCAACAGAACACATCGCCCATTCCCATGAACCCCAGCCCGCATTTACAGTCAGATCCCGTCAGGTCCTGACCCCAGCCACCGCTGTAACCATGGAAACAAGGCGAAGGGGTGAAAGCCCCGCAAACACTTTTACCTCAGCAACCTGAAGATTCAGATTTCTGCTTATTTAAATTACATTAGCTACATTTTGTTTACAGTTTCATCCACTGAGTGTTGCCTGTAATAATAATAATGATCCGAATATGATTATTATTTTCAGAGGATGAGAACAAATCAGGTGTGTTTTAAATCTATTTTTGCCTCCTTTCCTGTGCAGACAGGGCTGTTGTTGACTCTGACCCAGTTGGTACATACGTTCTGGTTGCCGTTTCAATTCGTCGGCAGTTCCATTAGCTGCAGTTGAGTCACAGTAAAGGTTTCCCCCTACAGGCGCTGGTGGGGTACTGCAGGCGGAGCCAGGATGCGGGTGGTGTGCGGGGCTCAGTGACGGCACTCAGGGAAGTCAAGAGGCCGTGGTCTTCTGCCCCGCCACACATTCTTCCTCTCTCTCCTCTGCTGTCTGACCCTCGCTCATCTCACACTTACACACTCCGCAGCTTTCAGTGGACAGTTGACTTTGAGAAGCAAACTCTACTTCCTCCTCGACAGAACAGATTCTGTACTGTCTCTGTACCGATGCGTTTGATGAGCTTTAAATGCGACAATTACTTCCTACGCTGCTCATGTAGATGATATGTGAACGCGATCTTCACACGAGAGAAAGAAGCGCTTGTTAACGCTCGCCCTCGCCAACACTTCGTGCAACTTTACTGCACAGCCATACCCCAGGGCCCGTTGCCACGGCAACGCAGCAATGGAGCGAGTGAGGGGCCGATGTCAGGGTCACCTAGAGTGTGAAAAGAGGGGGAGGTGTTTGTGTGTGAGTGTGTAACTATACTTCCAAACAGAAGTATAGTTAAAGTAAGCTGAGGTCTGTTCTAAGTGTATCACAGTAACATTACTACACTTATACTTGTACTGTATTCCTACTGTAGGTAATAAGAGTCATTTTGATTTAGTACTTTTCTCAATATCTGGTAAACTAGTGACACAAACTCCCCCTGGTAATACTATGTGATGGTATTTGCATTAAACAAAGTGTGTGTGGGGGGTGGGGTGGGGGTGGGGGTCATTACAAGAGTAAAAATACGTTGGCTTCTAATCGCTGCACCGCCCCCTGTTGGCTGAGTGTGGCCATGAACTGTAAACTATCGCTGCTGTCTAGCGTTACTACGACCCCTTCCTCTTTCTACCTGCTCTCTACTACTCCATTCTCTACTTACAGCTCAAACCATCTAACTTCCAGCGAAGACATATGTTCACATTATTTACTGTAGCTTTTGGTTACCGTTGGAAATAAAAAAAGGATCTTTCTGCCAAACAATAACAACCAGGAGTTGTGCAGTTAATTGTTTAACAGTTGTTAACATCCTCAAACCTTTTCATATTTACCTCAATTTAAACATAAATTTAGATCAGACTTGCTGATGCTCCGAACTTGACTTTGGACAGTTTATTAAAGGTCTTAGTTACATTATTACCAAACACGTTTCAATTGAATTTAGGGGCTTTGTTCCTCTGAACTCTGGGTTGTGTCTTTATTTGTTAAATATTAACATGTTTTGGATTGTGGTTATTACTAAATCTGACTCGGGACTGAAAGCTGCTGAGCAAGAAGACAACAGATCTATTCACACAGCCAGCAGCATGTACAGTAGACAGACAGTGGGTGTGCAGGTGAGGACAGACACAGAGATAATATCACCATGTTTGATTTGGATTTGAGCAAGATTGCACACAAACACACACACACACACACACACACACACACACACACACACACACACACACACACACACACACACACACACACACACACACAGCATCACACCCGTTTTTGTATTTGATCCTCTCTCTCCCTCTGGTAACATCATTCTCCTTCTTGCGTCTCTCATCAGTGTGATAACGAGGTTATAAGAGCTCGTTAACCTCATACTCAGACCACAGCTCAACCTGAAACCACAATGGTTGAATGTGTGTCTTTCTCTCGCTCTCTTTCTGTCATCACATGATTTGAAAATACTTAGCATGAAGTAATATTTGGCTTCAACCATTTGTGTGTGTTTGTGTAAGACAGAGAAGGAGAGACGGTTCCCCAGGGGCATGTTTAACTAGAGCTTAAAGATCCTTTGTGTGTGTGTGTGTGTGTGTGTGTGTGTGTGTGTGTGTGTGTGTGTGTGTGTGTGTGTGTGTGTGTGTGTGTGTGTGTGTGTGTGTGTGTGTGTGGCTCTCAGACTCTGGCTTCCATGACAATATTATCCTGACAACCTGATAACATCAGTAGGAGAAGCTCAGATTGACTGTGTTTGATCACACACTCCTGACACATCATCATCTGGTAAAATCATGTCGTCCCATTGGATCTATGCTTCTATGTAAACAGACTTTGAATGAAGTCAGGCGACGATGCTCTGGGCCTAGAATGCTCAGATACTGTTTTACTGTCAACAGGTAAGACTTAGAAAGGGGGATTCACGCATTTATCAGCTCACGCCTCAACTACTGTAATGTAAATTATAAACGATATAAATTGAAAATCTTTAGCTCGTCTGCTGGTGGTACCGACTGTTTCCTAACCGACACTCCAAGCCATGAGCAAATCACCCTGGTTCTATCTTCTCTAGCTTCCACTCAAATTCAGGATTGATTTTAACATTTGTTTTGAAGGCACTTGAAGTCTCGATCCGCCTTATTCATCTGACCTTCTGAAGCCATACAAACAACCCAGATCACTGCGCTCCCAGGATCAGAGATCAGGGCCAATCTCTCATACTAGCCACAAGAGATGGGGCGACCGACCTTTGGAACAGTCAACTGTGTCTCGCACCAGACTCAATGTTAAAACACACCTTTTAAAGCAGGGCTTTTATTTAGCAGAACGTTAGGAGATCTTACTTATTACTTGTTATATTTGATTTATTAATGTATTCTTATTTCTTCAGGTGTTTTTTTCTGTCTTTACAATATTTTAATGGTATGATATTAGTTTTAAAATGGTTGCTACGATATCTTATATATTATATAAGATATCTGTCTATATATTTTAAACCTTTGATCTCACTGTGAAGACCTTTGGTGAACCTGCTGGTTGTTTGAAAGGGCTGTGAAAGTGTATTTTACCTCGTTTTGGGTACAATATATTCACTGACAATGAGAGAGGGAATATTTAGCCTTTAACGACAACATGTTACTACTGTGGTTGTTTTAGCAGAACACAGAGCAGCAGGAGGCGGTAGGTCAACCACACCAGGCCCCCAGAACACGAACACCAGAAACCAAACCAACAAACGAGTGAGACTGTCAATGGAATCCAGCACTGAGAGCAGTCAGCAGCAAACCTGAACCGCTCGGTTCCATGGCCAACACAACCTGAAGACGATACTGTAGGAAACAAACTGCCACATCACAACAGAGCACAAAAGAAACATGGCGGTTTCCCACGGTGAGATGCTGGACAGCGCTGCCCCTAGTGGCCAGCGGTGTAATTGCACCTTGATCTCATAGAGATTGATGGATTGATCCCTTCAGAAAGAAAGACCTAATCCCCCCCCCCCCCTGTCTGCCACGCTGCACTGCCATCCAGAGTTCAAGCTATAGAAGGTCTCTGTAAACCTTCACACCGTGTTTGATTGAACCACACCTCATTGGTCAGGTGGATTCCAGCCGGCCAATCAGCTTGCGAGTTGGAAATGAGGCAACGTTTTCTCAGTCTGTGGTTTTTCACACCTCACCTACGTTGTGTATGGATATAATGTTATTTATCAGTCATCCCTTGCTCTGTGTCCGCAGTGTGAGAGCTGCTGGGCTGTTTCAGTATTTTTCCATTTTCTGAGAACGGCCTGGGTATTCCAACCTGGACTTGGTTGTGTGTTTATGAGTCACAACTCTGGAATTGGGTGGGACTCTGTGTGACTGACAGGTGAATGGGAGCCGGAGTTTACCCACGTCTTTTTCCTCCTGTACCTCACGTGTCACCTGCTTTATTTCCACCCCTCCGCATGTATTTCTCTCTCGCTCCCTCGTATATTATTGCATATTCAATTATGCGTCCGAACAAACCTAAGGAAAACTCCGGCATCAAGCAAGAAAAAGGCATAAGCTGTAAAATCCTGAATATAGTCACGGATCAGTTGATATATGGAGCTTCCTTCCATCACTACAGGACACGTAAAGCTGCAGGAGCATCTACGACATCATTAGAAGACAAGTTACACCCACAGCACCGTCTCCTGCTCCCACACACGCTCCAACTCAGACCACAGACCTCACATGGAGCTACTTCCTTGTCTGTCACTGCTAATAAACAGGGAGCAGGTTGTAGGAGGGAGGAGCACTTTCTTCTTTTGTACAATATGTATTTAATATGTAAGTGTATTTGTGTGTATTGCTGGATAATGAGGTCAGGCGATGATTATTGTTTGCATTAACATCTTGAACATTACAGTATTTGACACTGCATTTATTTATCTAAAAAAGTGTCAGTTTATTCAAAAGAATATTGTATTTTGTAATTTCTAACTTTTTTGTTTTGAGTTAACAAGAAACACAATAACACACAACCACTGGACTGTACCTGGCGTAGACTCCATTCTCTTTCTCTTTTCTATCTTTCCTTCAAAATACATAAATTATTTCTTTCTACTTGAAAGAACAAATGTCACATCTACAGGTTTCTGAGCTGTTGAACTGAAGCAATTTACAACACTCATAAACAAACAAAGTCTGAGACCAACAAACATGATATGAACCCTGCATAGAATGCATGAGGGTGGGAATCGTAGCATGTGTTTCTTGTACAGCAGTTACACCTACGGGATTGAAGGCTACAATGCAAGTCAACGCACAACACAGTACATGCAGCATGACTCAGTGCATCTACTACTAAGCTACAAAGACTGCATCACTGGCTCGACTGGCTCAGTCATCCAGTCCCATCTATGTCCCACTATGATCAGCCAGAAGCAGCATCAAAAAACGTGGTCTAAACGTGGGGGTGGATCTCTAGCATCGTGGACTGGGCCGTCGCTCTGCCATGGTTTCAAATAGCAGCATGAAGGTTGTTCTCAAACTGTGACCCACTCTGACCTCCTGACATCACTGTATTCCTATTGTGCTATTGCCTTGACCTCCTGATGCCAAAAAGCCTTCATGAAACCCTGAGGGTTGACGCCCGACTATCGTCCTCCATCACGGGCCAATCAGGACATTCGCTTGTTCCCCTGGAGGCGGGTCTTCAAAGAGCATCGACATCGGCTTGTGTGAGCGTGTACTCTTTGATCCTGAGCCAGCATCCTCCCGGCATTTCCACCCCAGTCGCCGTGGGAACATTCCCCCTTGACCTGTGACCCTCACACCTGGCCTGTAGTCCTATACTGCTTCCTCAGCACTTTGATCACGTTGTGATGAGTCATGTGACCACACCCTTCCCTTGAGGATGCAGATAGGGTCATGTATGTGTGTTCCCACTTTAATGTGTGTGTGTACGCGGTGGACCACATGGTGGCCAATTAGCTGTGTGTCAATATATGGATGTGCACGAGTCAGAGTGATGTCATCATGCAAGGCCCCGCCCCCTTCCAAATGAGCATTTTATTTTCATTTTGTTCTCTTTAATCCCTTACGTCATTCTTTAGAGAAGGCGGGGCTAGGAGGTTTACAGCCCCCATGTCTCCTCCCTCATCCACTCTAGCTTGTCCCAACATTGCCCCCTAGCGGCAATAATATAATCTGCTTGATTCTCCTCAACCTCTCTCCTAATATTCTTCCCTTTGTGTTGTCCATCCTCAAAGTGAATGCAGTTTGTGGTTACCTGCTTCATTTAGTGTCGCCCAGAATAATTTTAAATGTCCTAATTGTCCACACTATAATCATTAATCCTTGATCTTCTCTCATCATCTTCTCTACATCTCACATCATCAACTTCTCAACATCTCACTGTCCTCTTTTCTACTTTTCTGCTCACTGTATTTTGCTGATTTAGAGTCGATTGATGCCTTCTCTGCCTTTTTCTCTCTTCTCCTCTTAGGGTTAGGTTACGGGAAGGTCAGAGTTCAGAAGGAGTTCACTATCTCTTCCCTTCAGCCAATGACTGATCACTTCCTTTTTTGACTGAGCATACAAATGAAGAGTGTGTGTGTGTGTGTGTGTGTGTGTGTGTGTGTGTGTGTGTGTGTGTGTGTGTGTGTGTGTGTGTGTGTGTGTGTGTGTGTGTGTGTCAGGCAGATGGTGCATCTGCTAAAAGAAAGTCAAAACATTTTTTATATTTTTTAATAAATGTGTGATATTTAGTAAAGCTAGTTCTGGGCTGAAAATAAGTAACATTAGCTGTTGACGATAAAGAATAGTACTGTAATAAACAGTGTTCTTCACATGACAAAGGTTGCCAAAGAACAACAGTGGAATTATGCTTGTAAAAACAATTTAATACATAAAAATACATCTGATATGCAACAAAGCACCACCATGACTTATATATTATTCATGACTGTTAATTTACACAATTATTTCTTCTTATTCTTTTTGTCTCTATAATAATATTAATAACAATTAGTACATGAACAGATGCACATAACAATACAAAACATATGTGTGTGTGTGTGTGTGTGTGTGTGTGTGTGTGTGTGTGTGTGTGTGTGTGTGTGTGTGTGTGTGTGTGTGTGTGTGTGTGTGTGTGTGCGTGCGTGTGTGTGTCCAAGACCCTTGTTGCCCTTTTGATGACCCAGATTCTGGTTCAAGTTCAGTTCAGAGGTTCAGCACGCTCACTGTGATTTAAGTTGTGTGTGTGCGTGTGCAGGACTGTGAGAGACTGATTCAATATTTATTAGGCTGAATATATGTATAGTGTACATATAAATGTACATATTCATTTTAGTTCCAGAGTTCTTCTTACAGCTCCAAAAAACACACACACTCATTTTTCTTTTTGAGCTGATTAAAACAAAACATCTTTTTTTATATATTAGACATTTATATTATATTAATTAAAAAATATTGAAAGTGTTGTCTGCTGAAATTGAATATGTGATTAGTATAAATTCCTTATGGACACAAATTCTAATTGTGTATGTTTATACATAATTTAAGCAAAAGTCTTTTATATTAAAATGGATTTTTCTCATGTTATATTAACATTCACTTGTGTATTTGATAGTATTAGAGTCACTGTATTTCTGGGGGCCCATAGATTGAATGTTATGATACAGAAAAAAAGTTTTTGAAATTTCTCTGTATGTTGAGTTCTTGCAATTACAAAGGCTTTAAATTCTCTACAATGATCAACTGCAAAATTAAAAACTTAACTCGTTAATTATTTAATAATATAAAAATAATATGATAAATAAATAAATAAATGAATAAATGAATATATATATATATATATATATAGTATAGTATAAGTATATATATATATATATATATATATATATATATATATATATATATATATATATATATATATATATATATATATATATATATATATATATATATATATATATATATATATATATATATATATATACTTATGAATACACACACACACAGTGCAGGATCTAAGTATGGCTGATCCCAGAGCACCTGACACCAGTTTACCTCCCACTGAGAGACAAAGAGAGAGAGCGACAAAAAGAGGCAGATGAAAACAAATGAAGGTGCCTGAAACAGGAAGAGCGAGAGGAAGAAGGAAAGCAACAATAAAGGCCAGATGAAGGACACGAACGAGAGGGAGGGTTAAACACAGTTCAAGGGTTCAATTTATGTTCACGACACTAACACACACGGTGTGAACCTCAAGTCTGGGAAACAATGTGTGTGTGTGTGTGTGTGTGTGTGTGTGTGTGTGTGTGTGTGTGTGTGTGTGTGTGTGTGTGTATGTACGTAAGTATGTACATGCCTGCAGAGGCCTTGGCAGCGATTGGATGGTGTCTGTGTGTAACTGAGCGTATTTCTGGTTCGTGTTACTGTATGAACAGTTTAACCCCGGGAGTCGGCCTCTTCCAGCGCTGGGTGCACTTCATTCTCATAATGAGCCTCACGAACGCGCGTACGTGTGTGTGTTGTGTGTCTGATGCCACAATAGCAGCTCCATCTGTTGGAGTCACTTGGTTACAAATTTGGTGTCACTCGCCCCAGTAGAGACGCTACACACACACGCACACACGCACACACGCACACACACACACACACACACACACACACACACACACACACACACCGTAATGTGAACTCAGTTTCACCCGAAAACGCAGCATTTGACCTGGCCACGGACTCTGCTCCTCTCCTCCCTCTCTCGTCTCCTTCCTCTGTTTCTATTTCTCCTCCTTCTTCTGTCCGGCGTACAATGAAAAGGTTGTGGTGGCAACAAATCTCATTATGATTGATCTCAACTCTGATCACTCGTTTTGATAAGAGGCAAAAGGCAAACATAAAGTCAGTGGCAGGTCAAGTTCGTCTCCATGGTGACAGGTCAGACGGAGGCTTCTCTCCGATATTTTCATGCGTTTATTCCTCCTCCACCTGTCTCCTCCTAATGGGATGTTTTAGTAGTAATGTAAAAACGTGTCGTCCTTTTATCTGCTGGGTGTCAGACCACTGATGCTTCACTCCATAAAAGCAGATCATTACTGTAATTTTAACCTTAGCGCCAGTAACAGTAGTTGGAGCCGTTAATCCAGCGAACCTTTGGACATATTCCTCAAACGTGTAAACACACACATCACATCAAACCCAACCAGACTCCACCAGCAGAGACAGATTCAGGTTCACCTCCCCATGTGGGAGCCGAGTGAACCCGAGCTGTGCTGTGTACATACAGGAGATGAAAACACGCGCCCGTGTGCTATGACCCACACACCTATGTGCTGGTAACACACGGAGCAGTGCACTCTGGGCCTGTTTGTTCTGGGGCCATGCAAACTGGACAATCGGTGGCAGATGCAAACGCGTTGCTCCTGATTTGACTCCACAGCCGGTGAGCTTGACTAAACACTCGTTTGAATGCTATGAGCTGTCTCAGTCTTAAGGCAGCTGCCGGTCACACTCTCGGCAAACAAGGCTAAACGTCATGCTACATGCTACATGCTAACATGTTCTGAAGAAT
Source organism: Betta splendens (assembly GCF_900634795.4). NCBI lineage: Eukaryota > Metazoa > Chordata > Actinopteri > Anabantiformes > Osphronemidae > Betta > Betta splendens. The sequence goes on from NC_040888.2 coordinate 9,520,787, forward strand.
GTTATTTTTAACACCTCGATGACTAAACATACCTGTATTTATTTATTCTTTTATTCTATTTGCCCAGATTCCACACATGTTCCACATAGTTGACTGTTTTGGTAGCAGCTCAACTGTAGCTTGAGAACCTGAAACCTGACGTTGAACTGGGGTCAAAATCATCTTAACACGTTGACCTCAAGAGTTAAGCTGTTTCCGTCTTTCCTGTTTGATCACGTCTCTACATTCTTACATTTGGCCAACACTCCTCATTCTCTGCGCCGGTGAGATCTGAATTGGCCCACGCAACGCTTGGCAGATGACACCTGATGAAAAGCATCATGAAGTCGCACATCTGCTTTCTTTCACCTATACTTTAGCTTGTACTGTATCACAAAATCAGCAGACTCATGCGCAGCTTTACATGATAGACAAGTTGATACTTTTATGGAAACTAAAGCTACAGAATAAATAAGAATTATCATTAAAATAAACCAGCCTGCTAATATTAAAAGTGGCATTGGTCTCAGCTTTCTGGTTGTTGTTTCCTCGCTGTGAGCCAGTGAACCTCAACAATAACCATAGTTTGCATTTACAGATTCTATTTAGCGCTGGTAAGTTCGTCTGTCACTTTGAATACGACTGTATTTACTGAACTCATCAACCCTGAAATGCAAAAGGACGAGTTTGAATATCAACAGGGTGCAAGCGATGACTAACTTCAGAAGCGTAGTGGTGTTGTGAGTTTAATTATGCATAACAAGCCAACAAAGCAAAGACTTACAACTCCCGTCTGTCAGCATTTACATTTAAATTTACATTTACATTTACATAGCTTTAAGAACTATTATATTTTTATTCAACATCATGTCACGAAGGTAAAGAAAAAAAATTAGAAGGTCAAGTCTTTGGCTTGTGGTGTATAAATATTAGTGTTATACAAATGTAACTAGTCATAAAAGCTACAGCTCGACCTTGTTGTTCTTTGGATGTTTGCAAAAGTCAGTGTTTAAGTTGACAAATGGCAATTTTATGATGTACAAGTCATAAATCTCTGTGTTTTTGTGTCCTGGAAAACTCACAAAGCAACAACATGAAACTATTCTATTCTATTCTATTCTATTCTATTCTATTCTATTCTATTCTATTCTATTCTACATACTTGACAGTCAATATTCCATTACAGAAGTGTGGTTCAGTTGAGTTATGAAAGCAGTGAGCAGTGAGATCAAACTCCCTGTGACGTCCACATGAACTCTGACCACTTGACTGGGTCAATGTGGACGAGTGAGAAGGGAAGGACATTAGAAGACAAAGTAAAAGGGATGTGAGCTCAAAGAGGAGGAGAGAGATCAGTCTGCTGACCTCTGCGTGACCTCTGGTTCACCCCACTGCTCATTGAGGGATGCTGTGGTTACATTCCGTCTTTATTGTTTTAGTTTGTGTGTATGACTTGTACAGCACACACACACACACACTTTTGACTGACCAATCACAGATAAGTAGGCATCTGTAGCAAAATGGACATGTGTGATGTCATAGTGGTTGATATGTTTGTTTGAAGAAGCTAAAAGACTTTCATTCTTTGGTTCTTAGGTTCTTTGATTGTTTGGTTCTTTGGATCGTTGGTTCTTAGATTTGATCTATTTTTTTTTTCTATTTTTTAGTTCTTTGGGTCTTTGGTTCTTTGTTTTATTGATTCTTTGATTCTTTGTTTTTTTTTTGGTTATTTGGTTCTTTGGATCGTTCATTGGTTCTTGAATTCTTTTTTTTTTGTTCTTTGGGTCTTCAGATTGTTGGTTCTTGGATTCTTTGTTTTTTTTGGTCTTTGGGTCTTTGGTTCTTTGATTCTTTGGTTCTTTGGTTCTTTGATTCTTTGCTTCTTTGGTTCTTTGTTTCTTTGATTCTTTGCTTCTTTGGATCACTGGTTCTTTGATTTTTTGTGTTTTTTGGTTCTTTGATTCTTTGATTTTTTGGTTCTTTTGCTCTTGGTTCTGCACCAACATGTAGACTTCGTTGTGTTAATATAAATGTAAATTAGCGGAATCTGTTGCATTGGCCAAAAAACAATCCATGAATGGATTCTGACTACTTTGGTTCCAACTCTGTGACTTTTGCTCAGTGGCAGCAGCACCTGCTGTCACTGAACACGATGCCTGTTAGACGGATGTCACAGCAGGACATGAGGTCGTTACATTCATTCACACAAGACCGTCCGTGAATGACACGTCATTTGTTCCATCGTGTTGATAACACGTCAGAATCAGACACCTCCCAGCTGTTGATGGAGCATCGGCCTGATGTGGAGCGTTAGCGGTCCATCCCTGTCACTGCACCAGGTGTGCCTATGAGCAAAACTGCTCCACCGGGGGAAGTGTCTGGGATACAGACACTGTTAGAAGGTGAGAGGGAGGAAGGAGGACTTTTAATTCCTGCCTTAAATATTTGTGGTTTATTCTTTATTCCACTTCTCTGTAGCATCAATTTAGTTCACAGATCTACTGTAACCGAGGAGCCAGTGTCAGTGGGTTACAAGAACCATGTTCCATAATATGTGTCAGTGGTTGTTTCCATGGCAGCAGCTTTTCATACCAACAGCATGGTTTGTGTAAGGGATGGACACACAAACACACACTCACACACACGCTGTCCCATGGAAATAATTGTGTTATCATTTGTGTGTGTGTGTGTGTGTGTGTGTGTGTGTGTGTGTGTGTGTGTGTGTGTGTGTGTGTGTGTGTGTGTGTGTGTGTGTGTGTGTGTGTGTGAGCAAATGAAAGAAATAAATACAGAAAGTGAGAGATGAAGAAGTGATATTTACTGTAACCTCTCTCTCACTGGACCGTCCCAGTAATTTAAATGCCAGACATACATTTATTTTTATGTCATGTGTAATCATATTAGTGTGTTGGACAGTAAAACACGAGCAGTAAAAGTTCACGTAATGCAATACAAATAACGGAAAACACCAAACATAAACTCGTTTATTGAATATATGTACAGTAAACACAGCGTGAGGTTGTTCAGCTGGTAAGAAATATTAGACAGTAACATTAATAAAGATATTTGATGATTAAGTTACATGAAACTTGTTTTGTATCATATTAGCATATACAGTAGGATGGAGGCTAATTAGAGTGAAGGTAAACACACTCAGTGGGCAGTAAATCCTCAAGCCCCGTGCACAGATGTGTGTGTGTGATTTACAGCGTCCGACATGTCAGAGGAGGGAATCTGAAGTCTAAGACTAAAACACGCACACACACACACACACACACACACACACACACACACACATACAGCAGCTGTTGCTCTAATTAGCTCTGCCATGCTGAACACACTAATCAACGTTACCTCGCTCTGTCTGCTAATTCAAAGATCAATTAAATTTTATGGATTCTTTATTGGAATTATAATTCACAGAATTTCCCACCTCTCTTCGCTGATTGACAGGTCTGGCCACCTGTTAGTGGTTTGCACATTTCCATGAAGTTAATCATAGATTTGTCAGCACTATTTAATCAAATTTCACATTTAAGGTGTCAAATTTGTAAGGCAGAATTTTTGTTTTTTCACCTCAGGAATTTGTCAAAGTGAGTCTGAGTTACAGCTAAAGTTTTCTAATTCGTTCAAGAGTCATGACATGATCTCTGCATCCAAACAGAAGTCAAACAGACAACTGTCAGCATGAAGCATTATCGGTGCGTTTGGCGGAGCATTGTCTCCGTTCATTATCACAGATGAGCTGCTTCAGTTCCCCCTCCGGCCTGTTGGCGGCGCTGTGGGTTGGGTGTGGATCGTGTGTTGACGTTCTGTTCTTTTCTGGTGAGTATCGTTTCATTGGTCTGTGTCTGTACTGCACCCTTGTCGTTGTTCTAGTTGCTAGTAGTCTTTAGTTAGTCATGTTTTCGTACATGTCGATTGAGCCGGTGGTTCCTGCTGTGCAGTGACGTTCCTTCCTTAGTCTTTCAGTCTTTATTTAGTTGTTGCTTTGTTCATCTTTGTGTTTTTTAGTTTTCCTACATTTAGAGATTTGTATTCCCAGCCTTGCTGTGATTTTTTAATGTGTTTTTGTTTTAGAAAAAAAGCTTCAACAACGAAAATGTTGGGAGACACTACAAGTTGCAATTTAAAAGTTATTTTTTCCAGTTTTCAATTTTAACTGCAATCAACATCAGTTTGTATGAAAACTTTTTTTATGTATTATGTCTTTTTTATCCGGTCAATAGTCATACTGCTGCTGCAAACAGGGGAATTTCCCCACTGTGCACTGAATAAAGTCCTACAAAACACTACACACACAAACACAGGGATAAATTCACAAGGACAAAAAGAATTGTTTTAATTTACCACCAATCGATACATTTGAATAAAATTGTCCAATAGAACATGTAGGTTCCTATCTTTGCTGCAGCAGCAGCAGCACTAACTACTGTAACCGAAGCACCAAACCTTATCTGTGCATCCATTAGTTCTGACACAACTTTGTGTAATAATGTAATTGTGAACACAAACAACCAGGAAGCAATTACAGTAAGAGAAGTGATGACATTGTGACTGTAGACCGACAGGCTGGAGGTAACATCTGATTCCAGCCTGATGTGGTTGTTACAACCACATCAGTTCAGTATGTGAGACACAACTCACTGATACTGATACAGTTTGCTACAGTACAGGATTCACCACAGCAGCGTGTTATTAGCTTCAGAAACGCTTCTAATCACCTTCTCCTGTTCCTTCATTAAGGCAAAAAACCCCAGTTTTCTCCATCTGTGTGCAGAACATCATTTTAAAAAGGACCTGGATCCCATTAAATACACATCACCTTCACACTGCTGTGCATGCGCCATCATCTTAATGCATGTTTTCTAGCGCATGCATATCCAGATGTGTGTGTGTGTGTGTGTGTGTGTGTGTGTGTGTGTGTGTGTGTGTGTGTGTGTGTGTGTGTGTGTGTGTGTGTGTGTGTGTGCAGAGGAATGATGGCGTAGCAATCAGTGGCTGGTTCATCAAGAGGTCACATACACACACACAGCCACACACACTGAGTGGCTGCAAAGTGTGATGGATGGCAGTCTGAGGCTCCCTGCTGCTTTGAGAGGGAAATCTATGGAGCTGAGGTTGCCATGGTAACACACACACACACACACACACATATATATATATATATATATATATATACACAGCCGACAATACACAAAAACTGTTTAATAACTGTAATAACCAGCTTAATGATCCATTTAGGATGGTTAGAGTGTGTATAAACACTAACACACATTCACTCACACTAAACCTTCACCTACATCTTGTTAAAACATCTAAATATAAAACTGGACACAGTCTGTGTGTTTGTATACATCACACTTAATTTACAACATTATTTTGGTTCAGTTTGAAACCAAGTTGCGCCGATATTTTATGTTTAGCTTAAACTCCAACGTTTATGTCAGATCTTAGATTGAGAGCTGTAGTAATGAACCAGAGGAAGGAATGTATCAGACAATGAAATGCCTGAATACCCAGACACCATTACTGAAAGGGGATCAGAGTTTTTAATAAGTATGAAGTACGGAGGTCTGTGAGATGCAGTTGACTCCTAATTCTTGATGTCATGTTTGTTAGGAGGAGTCAGTTGAGCCAGACTCCGGGTCTAATTCTGGGTCTTATCAACATGAAGTGGTGCTGCAGCATTGGCCAGTGATCTGTGGGTTCATATCAAACAAAATCAGGTCGACACAGGCTCACTCATATCTAAGGTGATACAGTTTGGTTCATTCATTAAGGCTGAAAATCCTCAAGTGGAGACAAAACAATGTGGTCACTTCTATAAAACCTATCATTCCTAATCAAAAAGCACCTCTACTGTGCAAATGGGCTTTTTACTGAGGTTCCTTGATTCTACAGAGAAGCGCTGCATGAAGTTAGTGCAGGAGGATTCATCTAGACCAATTTGCCTAAACATTTAAAAAAGTAATGATGATAATAATTTGTTATCAAGTGTTTTTCTGGACGAGGTCTATGTGAAGCAGTTGTACAATAAAAACTGTATGAAATAAAATAGAACAGGAAGAGACCGTTTGATAATGACCTTTAAGATACTGTAGGTTTTGAGTTTGGATCTGACGTAGGAGGAGTTTTAGAGTTTCTGATATGTGAGGATGTGAGGGAGTCAGGTGATGTTGTTGAGGAGACCAGACAGGTATAAAGTAGAAACTAAGGAGCCGCACAAGGCAGGAAGTAACAATCACACAGACAGAGAACCAGGAAAAGCTTGAAGTCAGAAGAACGAAGACCACAGACACAAACTATGCGCCTACCTGAGACTGACGTTCAGTGTCTGACTGTAGTTCACACACGCATACATATATAAATGTCAATACTCATCTCAGCTGTTTTCTAAAATCTGTTAGTATTATATACAAATAAATTCATTCTTTGACCTGTGCAGCTACTTAGCTCTTTGTCAGTGTGTGACCTCTTGCTGGCCTTCACCAGTGCGACGGCAGGCTAGCAGCATGACCTGAGGTTGACCTCTGACCCCTGACTCCCTCATAACCCCGGTCTGTGCACACGTACACATGTATTGATTTCTACTGTAGTGCGGTTAAATAAGAGTCGACTCAACTCCTCAGATCTGGGCACGTGTTTCATGTGTCAGCTCTGTTTGTGTCCCTGAACGCAGCTCGTTTCCTGTCCAACATCTGCAGCACATAAACACCCGACGTGTGTATGTGTGTGTATGTACGTCTGTGGTCTTGTGTGGATTACACTTCATACATCATTGTGTGTGTGTGTGTCCATTCTTCTCATTTGTAAACTCGCTAACACACACAAGGTGATGACTAGAATCACTGAGCTGTTCTTCTTCACTGTGTTTCTATTCAACTATCTGTGCTTCACATGTTTCTGTGTGTGTAGCCTGTAGACAGTGTGTAGACATATTATTCCCTCATCCTCCCCTTCAACATTCCTGGTGAGCGGGGCAAGGGGTCACTGCCAGGACAACTAGCGCGTGTGTGTGTGTGTGTGTGTGTGTGTGTGTGTGTGTGTGTGTGTGTGTGTGTGTGTGTGTGTGTGTGTGTGTGTGTGTGTGTGTGTGTGTGTGTGTGTGTGTGTGCCCTTTCTGTCCACGATGAACGATGGAGGAGGGAGGTGAAGGAGAGGTGAGAGGGTGACATGGAGGAGGTTACCCCACGGTCAAATACAGACGCCCCCTCCCTTCGCCTGCTTCCCTTCAGCCTCGTTCTCTTTCAGTTTGTCTCCTCTCGTTCACTTTGTTTGCCTGCTCCTTGTCCTGATTCTCTTCTTCCTCTGCCTTCATCCTTCCCTTTCCTCACACACACACAAACACACACACACACGCACACACACACACACACACACACACACACCAAAAAAAAACACACACACACGACCCTGAACAGTAATGGACAAAAAATGAGACTGACCTTTGACCCCGTTGTTCCTGCCGCTACAGTAGCTGCTCCTTCCAAATGCGGTGTTCTGTTGGGTTCATGCACATGGTTTAGACACAGTTAATTGTATATTTAATACTTTAATTTAATCTGATGATTTTGCCAAAAATGTTGGTTTCATCTAGGATTCAGGTTTTATAGTTTTCATGATAATTATGATATTGTAGTTTTCAGTTCTTCTTTATTCTTACTTGTTGCTGTATAAAAATGGTTTTGGAAGTTGAAATGATAGCTGAAATGGTGATATGACATGAAATAGGAAAACGTTGCTTTGTAGGCTGCAAATAAAATATGTCTGTGGTTCCAGTTGTTTATATATTTTTACATCAATCTATTGCAAATCTTTTTGACACAATATGATGCAGCCTAGCAGCCCTGGGCCTATGAACACAATACTCAAATTAAACTACAAGAACCTGTTCAGTAAAATTGCTCCATTACAAGTTACAGTTTACAGAAAACTGTTTTCAAACAAGTCCACGTGTAAATAAACGCTATTAATCAAAGCTTTTAAAACAAATTCCAAAATATAAAAATAATCAAAAACTGAAAATCCAAGTGTGTTTCTAATAGAAATTCATCACATTCCTAATTATCCATTCATATATATCTATATATATATATATATAAAATATTAAAGCACATGCAGATATTAACGATTATAATTTCAACAGACATCTCTTTGTTTGGGATTGTTCATGTCTAGAGTCTTTGCAGAGAAACCACTGGACTGTACTTATAAGACATGATTATAACTCCTTTGACATTGTGGGCTAATATTCTTATCCTCTGTCGATTGAGAGTAATAACGTCAAAAAAAGTTATCACAATTGCATTAAAATTGTAAATAATATTGTTTTATAAGACTGCTTTATTATTTTTATTTTGCTTCTCTTTTCTGATTTTCTTGATGAAAACTGAAATAAATCAAATCTGCCTTAGTAAAATGTGATTAGGCTGCAGCAAAACCAAAATATAATGTACTAAAATATTTATGAAAATCTAAAAATATTAATGTTTAGGAATGTTGTTATATAAATAGACTTCAAGGAGGTACAGAATAAGAATGGTGATTTTAATATTTGGTTTTCAAATTTGTTTTCAGATATTTCTGCGTTGCGCCACCTGCTGCTTGTAATAAGTAACACCTCGTCTTTAGTTAGAGATGCTTCATTGCTTCATGCTGAGGAGCTTATTGCTTATGTCTAATCAGACAGACTCTATTTATTACTGAATAGATTTTTTTCAATTGACATTTATGATTCTAGTTTTTTTTTCATCAAATGGATTTCAAAGTCCTATTAATGTTTCTTTTCTTGCAAATCATTTTACTCTATATTGTTTTAAAGTGATTGACCAGAAAATGCATATTACCATTTGAATATAAATATAATTAATATTATATATTGAGTATTCATTATATTTGTATTAATGTTATTTAGTTATTCTCTTTTTTTATTCTCTTTAATTGTTTAGAATTTTCGAAGCAAAAAAAGCGAAATATAAATAGATGCATCAGTGAGTAAACAAAAGTAATAAAAAAAAGTAATTATTCGATTAAGATAGCACAATTTAACACAAATTGTTTTGAAAAATGTTTTGAATAGTTGTTTGTCTTTATGTGCATAATCAGGTTGGCCAGACCAAACTCTAATGTGAACAAATAATTTTACATATTGATTTATTGTATTTTGAAATTTGGTGATTTTAATTTGGTATTGGAGCATTTCATTTTAGAGTGAAATACTGCGTATATTATGTATTATATTATCTGTTTATATTTGTGTGGTAACTTATGAACAAAGTTAAAATCTTTATATTTACACGGAATTTAAGAAAAAATAAAATAAAATAGAATACTGTGAAATAATATAAAAACTATAATATAAAAAACTGTTTATATAAAAATGTTTCATTTGGGTAATTCAATATATTCATTACATAACATTTATTTGCTGCTTGTTTATCAGCTGGAACTACAAAATACAAACCAAGATTGTGCATCTTTACTGCAGCAGCATAAACTTAATTAAGAATGCAAAAATATGAAAACACGTATCTCATTTACGCACTCTCCGATTTCGGTTATCTGTCAGACATTCAATAAATAAACAACACATCTTTTGATCACATCACGTGACTGAGAATAGGTCCTGGTTCTAATGTCAGTATGGCTGTTGCCATTTGGTTGATGGGGGTTTCTAACAATAGACAGTCATTTACACAGTTCAAGCCAGTACACATTTTGCTTCTTCTGCTCCAGTTTTTACATTTGTACCTTTGTTTGAAAGTCTCTCATAAAACTCACACTCTTCTCTGTCTTGTTTTTTGCTGTAATAAATGTTTGTACCAGCAGCATTTCATATTTTACAGGACAGAATAAGTCTAAAACAAAGCAGAAGCGTAGTTTGAGCTCTGTAGAGGCAGTGAAGGTGAAGACCACCCAGAGGCAGACGTACTGTACTCTAGCATCCAGGCCCAGTTGGCATCACTCTGCTTCATTATACACTCATCAATATTTTAGAGACACACTCATTCACACTCATTCATCACTGGAGACCTCGTTAGCAGGAACCACCTCCTCCTCTCTCTCCTTCCATCTGACCTGTTCTAATTAAGCTACTTTGTTTTATACCTTTCTGCACCTCGAACTTACAGATTTGGGTATTTTGTTTGTTTGTTGTTTTTGTCTAACGTGTAAATCAAAACTTTTCTTAAGGTGAGTCAAGCAGAAGTAGACACAGCAACAGTGCTGCTGGTTTAAACAGGAAGCAGGTCGACACCTGCTGCATCACAAGGGAACTGCAGCCGTCAGCAGCTCAGATCATCCAGTCTGTTCTCAGAGGTTCAGCCTCAACTCTTTGTTTTAGGAAGAACTGTTCCACTGGTGAAACGTGGCTTCTATAGCATTTACCAGAATAGAATTCATTACGAATACAGCCAGTCCAGCAGTCACCGTCCTTCCTGATCCCAAATGACCTCTGCTTGACCCTGGAAGTGAGTTCAGAAGGTCAAAGTTGTGACAGAAACCAGAAGAGGGTGAGAAAGTGAGTCCACAAAGTGCAGAGCAGCATTTAAAGAGACTGATCAGGTCCTGTTGTTTACCTCCTGTCTGCTGCCGTTGCCATGACTGGAGCTAGTGACCTCTGTGTGACCTCAGCGACGTGGAAGTCTACCCCCCCCCCCATCCCCACCTCAGTCCCCAGACAGGGGTGAATGTGAGGTTGTGACTGAAATCAGGGGTCACTGTGAGGTTGGAGGAAACGGAGGACTTATTGATTCATTTTAATAACATCAAAGTCATTTAACATTTGTAGTAATCGTTATTTTTATCTTTAACTGCACACTGCGGTTTAGAGGTTAGCATCGTTGCGTCTGAGTTAACGGACACGGCCTCTGCTTCCCGTTCGTGTGCTCGTTTATCGGCGTTCACGCCGTGTGGACGCCTGACGGCTCCACTGCTTCCAAAGGGCCGCCGCTTTGTGTTTCTACTCATTCATGAGTTTCCCTTTGTCAGTCATTGGTCATTTCATGCGTGTGCTGCCCAAGGAGCTTTACGAAATTCAAGTTTACATTGGTAGTAGAGACTTATTCGGAAACAAAACTGTTTTGCTTGATCTTTTTTTACATTTCTGCATAAATAACATTATTGCAGTTGCTACAGAAATTCACCACTGTGGGTCTTATCTCGTCTTATGTTATAGATTAGATGCTCAAATGACTATAATACATTGTTATCTTATCTAATTATATTTATAGAACTAATATAATAATACAGTAGGTGATGTCAGCGTTACTGCAGCCGTTGGTGAACTGCACTGATTGAAGATGTAAAGTGCTACATGACTCCAGTCGTCACCTCATTCATTCAGCCTCCATTAACCCTGAAAGTCTCCTGGAAGCTTTAGAGCTCCTTCTCTTCACTGGATGCTCAGCTGACGCTCAGCTGCAGAACCACATAACAAAACATGAGCCCCTCACGTTTTTCTAGAGTAGCGCGAGTGCCGATCACTGCTAAACGACACTTAGAACTTATCACTGGCTGCAAAAATTTGCAAAAACATACTGAACTCAGACTCTGGGTCCGCTGTGTCTTTGTTCTGTCTTTATTCTCTCTCTCACTCACTGGAATAATTGCTGTAATATATCCAACATCTGTTAATCCACAGACGCAGACAGGCAGCTTGCAGCTTCACGCCTGCACACTCACACTTAGCATAAACATGCGCGCAGATATTTATGAGATCTCTTTGTTATTACTGAGAGACCGAACTGAACTTCTGTCAGTTTCAATGCTCTCTCTCTCCCTCGCTCTCCCCTCGCTCTCGCTCTCATCAGTTTCCATGGATACGCTCCGGCTTAATTGTTACACAGAGTGTCCTGCTGGGCTTCACCTTGAGAACAGCCATGCACACACGGGCGTCAGACAGCTGTGAGGCGGCCCTGCTCTACTGTAGTGGAGTCAAATGTGTGAATGGAGAGCTGTAAATTCACCAGCGAGAGATTTATAACACGCCCACACACACAAACAAGCAGCACGTCCAGGACGAGAGACGTGAGCGGTCTCGGCGGAGCCTTAGCTCTCGCTCGCTGATTCTCCTTTTGCTCTCAACTTACTTTATCTGTTGAGTTGAAGAGGTTTCGGAAAAATAACTAATGGCTTCATTTAGACAAATGTTGAGCAGCAGCAACAGCGACAAGCTGGTAAACGAACTGAAAAACGCTTAAGGATCAGCTCACTATATTTGTTTAATCACTGTATTTGTAGTTTAACAGGAAGTTACAGTATGTGACAGATTATTAGATGTCAATAAATGTCTTTACTCTTTATGGAATTTTATGGAAACTGAGTCATTTGCTTGATTTGTTTAAGCACAAACATTTTCAACTTAACCTTTTTTAACTTGAGATTACTTGGTTGTGAATGAACTTTTCCATTTGTCTCCAGTGGAGGTTGTGCAGTTTGTGATGACGGACACATGGACAAATAGATTAATCAACTGTGTTTTTACTTGACAAGAGGAAAAAAGTGTGTTAGTGTCTGAATCCTCCTGCATCCAAATGTTTAAGTAAAGACTCAGTTAAATGTGTAAGACACAGGAAAAATAACAATGAGCTTCTTTAAACTGCACCAGTTTAAAGAGGCAAAGACACAGAAGTAGTTACTGTTGGTTTCAAGGCCTTAAACACCACTAAAAACTGCACACGTGTCGTTTTTACATCATCCAAATTCAATCAACACTTCAGAAGATGAGGTGAAGGGGGCGATTAGCGGCTTGTGACTGTGTGCAGACAGACATGGAGGCGTTCAGGTAATTAAGCAACATCACAGACGCTCTGAGGTCTCACCACCGTTCAAAAGTTCCACAAATATCAAAAGAGACGAGTTTAACAGGGTGGAAACGGACAAATGAAGGCTGTCGGTGCTTCTAGGTTCAAGGTTCTACCCGTCTACTGTGTGTGAGAGCGGCAGGGGCCTGGACTGGGTGTTCTTCAGTGACCTCACCTCCCACTCACTCGAAACGTATCAATGACAAACCGACTGAAGAGGCTGAAGCTAGTCCTGAGTGTTTGAGCCTGACCTGCTACTGTCAGTGAACTAAAAGCAAAGTGTCCTGGAGAGAAACACTTTGTCGGCCCCATCGCTGCTCTCCCGTGGTAATGGCCGAAGGCCGGTGCTGTTTTCCAGTGGAAAAATCAAGAAAGTGCATCAGCGCATCAATATGACGACTGTTAAATTGACTCATGATGCTTTCTGGACATCACTGGCCATAACTTCGACTCACACACTAAAAGGAATTCTCCCCCACGTTTGTGTGTGAGACCTGTGTGAAAACAAGGCAGAGCGGCAGAAACGCGGTGGTTTCCTGCTTCTGCTCGGCCCCTTCTCATCACGCACTGCTGTTTTTCCCCGCGTCTCTCTCCAAATGCAAATGGAGTGGAACGGTGCGTTGTAGCCACGGCAACAACAACATTATCATTAATGGCCGCTGCAGAGCGGTTGGACGTGTAATGGTCGACGGTGCTCCGTCGCCGTGGGTTACCAGCTGGATCTCACACACACACACACACACACACACACACACACACACACACACACACACACACACACACACACACACACACACACACACACACACACACTCTGAATGGAAGCAGCGTGTTCTGCCTTCATTCAAATCCACTTCACATTGATTTTGCAGTTTGGCTGAAAAGGCAACAACTCTGCGTCTGCATCTCTATGGCTCCACTTAAATCAATCACTCAGACACGCACACACTCCTGGACGCTGGGTTTGGACATGTGGCTTGTCTGAGTGACGCCAGACACACACGCACGTCGAGAGCTGGTGACGCCAGGATGGTACAAGTGTATTGGGTCAGTATTGACCTCAAACACTAAGCACCTCCCGGCTGCCTGTCTCTCCACCTGCCTGTCTCCCTCCCCATCGTCAGCGTGTCGTCAGTAACTCCACTAGATTCTGAGTTTAGTGCATGGTGAGTCTGTAGAATTAAAACATTACACAGATTACAACCAATGTAACTTTGCATAATAGTAGATTCAAAAAATATGTTTCTAGCATCGTACGATCTTTATTCAGTTGCTGCTTGAAGGTTTCTTCCAAAGGGATTTTTTTTCCTTGTTGCATAAATCTAGATTTATGGTGTAATTTCTTAAAGGGGCTCTGGCTGTTAACATTTGTCTGGGTTGTTAGGTTACTGTTACACGAAGGAACCTAAATGTCACGCACACGTCACACGATGCGTCTGACTTATTGTGATCTGGTTGCTGCTCCTAGCGAGCCGCCGTTTGCTGTGCGTTCTATTTAAAATATAGTGAATATGCATAAACTGCCTTTAACTGACATTTGTTGCACATAGCAGTTATTCGTTAAAGCACATTCATCTAAAGGATTAATGGTCATTAATGGTACAGTTGGTTTTCTCTTAATGATATTTAACATAATTATAATAAGCCATTAATAAAGCACACGTTATGTTAATGTCTGAGGCATTTGTGCTGATATTGAAGAACTGAGAGCACGATCAGCGCTGTGTGAGAGGAGGCAAACAAATGAGAAGCGGGAGCAAGACGGAGTGTGTGACAGAGAAGCAGAGGGAGTGATGGACGTAGACAGGAGGACGCCACTGTCTCCATCCTTCTCACACACTCTGTCAGTCGTGTGCTGTGAGAGTGGGAGGGTGGTAAACGTGTGGGGTCAAGGGTCAAACTGTTCTACTGCATGTACAGTACAAACTGTAATATTATCGTTCAGTCCAGGCCCAGACTCCGTTTCAGTCACTTGGAGCCACTTTCACCACCACTTGCTTCTCGTCTTCCACACTGTTTATTTATTTTCCTAACAATTAGAGAAGCTTTATCTTAAAAAAGGAAAGACAAGAACTTACAAAGGCTCAGGAAACCTGCACACAGGTAACGAAGACATAGATGGAGACAAAAGCTAAATGTAATGACTTGTAATCCTAAAGGTGGAGAACCAAACTATTGTCAATTCAGTTCAATTCAGTTTTATTTTATTTATTGAAAGATGAAGCATGTGTAGCTCTAGCAGGTCCTTAGTCTTCAGCCTTTAGGTTCTCAGTCTTCAAGATCTCATCATTTAGGTTCTGAGCCTTCAGGCTCTCAGCCTTCAGGTTCTCAGCCTTCAGGCTCTCAGCCTTCAGGTTCTCAGTCTTCAGGTTCTCAGCCTTCAGGCTCTCAGCCTTCAGGTTCTCAGTCTTCAAGATCTCATCATTTAGGTTCTGAGCCTTCAGGTTACCAGCCTTTTGGTTCTCAGCCTTCAGGTTCTCAGCCTTTAGGTACTTAGCCTTCTTGTCCTCAGCCCTTAGGTTCTCAACGTTAAGGCTCTCAGCCTTCAGGTTCTTAGCTTTCAGATTCTCAGCCTTTAGGTACTCAGCCTTCTTGTCCTCAGCCCTTCGGTTTTCAGTCTTTAGGTTCTCAGTCTTCAGGTTCTCTTGATTTAGGTTCTCTTGATTTAGGTTCTCAGCCTTGAGGTTCTTTACCTGTTACCTGTTTAGTTCCCATTGGTTGGTTAAGCCCCATCACTCTTGTCCCCGCCCTATACTGTAGGTTCTGCATGTTTGAAAAAGGGGGGGGGGATTTCCACATCACATGTGGCTGTGGTGTGAAGGATGATGGTGTAGATGTTGGTTTGTGATGTGTAATAAAACTTTTGAGACTTCTGGAAGTTACATCTGTGTGTGATGTGTGTCAATCTGAGCCCTGCCACTAAAACAAAGCGTTTTTGAGGAGTGATGTATTTGGGTCCTTTTCATTGAACACTGTTATTTCTTATTGAACAGACCCTCCAGAACTGTTTCCTGAGATACAGGAGCTTTGAGCTGAACAGCTGTTGTTTTACATAATGATCTCAGCAGGTCATGTGTTTAAAAGCTTCATGCAAAGCTACGTTCTGACGAACTACAAACATGCACAATGATTGTCTATCATGTGTAGGTGACTGTATGTGGAGGGAGATAAGTTGCTGTCTCTACTTCACCTTCAACGACTGTAAGTGCACGTACAGCAAGACACAGTCTAGGTAGGAAGTGTTGCTGCAGATGCATGTGATGAGGGACGGAGCAGCTGGAGGTGAACGACAGGAGCTTCTACAGGCAAAGAGCCATATGTGATGTCAGAGTGCCTCCAAGTGGTCAGAAAGGAAAGAAGGAGCAGGTCAACACTGCTCCAAGTTAAAAGCCTAGACACATAAACTGAAATTAGATTGTAATATAAAAATATTGTAATGTAAATGATGTTAATTTGGATTAAAAACACAATATGAACAAAGTTAGTGTAAACACAAGTGAAACATTCCAAACATGCTGATGACGTGTGCACACAGGACACAGCTGTTCACTCTGCAGCTGCAGGATGAACGCGACGCGTGAAGCAGCTCGGGGTGTCCTCCTTCACGGTCTGCTACTGTTACACACCCGTTGGATGAAGCTCCGTGACAAACCCGTGTCAGACACACTCGTTAGACGCCATCACGTTGTGGAACTGAGATGAGGACAAGAGCAAAGTGAGCTTCGCTGAAGCACCACTGAATTACAGCTTTGAATACTCGTCTGCATTGATGATGTTGATAAGAGACAGTAGGTGATTTTGTGAAGATGCTCAGCATCGGGTGCTGATCAGAGTTAGTGTGAAGGGCCTGTCTCTATTTGACAGGTCACAGATCAGCCATCTAGCTAAAGGATGAGCTGTGGTTAATGGACGTAGTCTTACTTCAAGAGTGACGTCTGGTCTATTGTCATCGTCTCTACGTGGACCTGTGCATCAATGAGTGTTGGTTCAGTGCAGGAGCCATCCTGCCTGTTGCAAATCCTTTAGTTCAGTTTTTGTGGGTCATGATTCTTTATTTTTTTCTTTTTTTTAATGTGAACTTGTGTTTCACCTTTTTAAGAAAGGAGAAATCTCAGACATTTCCTTTTGTGGAGCAGGTCTTACCTCTGTTAAAATTGTTCAACCTTTCCTCCTGCTCCTGTTTCCAATCAGCATTGAAGGCGCAGCCATCTATTAATGCACTAATTGTATTCATCATTAGGTTGGCTGTGCAGGGAGACGAGCCTCTTGGAAATAAAAGAAAACCTGCTTAATTAATGGTGACATCCATCATGATTTTGCCCAATTGGCCGGGCCCGTCTATCTCCTGTCTGATTTATAGGCACGACCTGAGTGAGGCAGAAAGGACGGTGAGCGAGAAGAAGATTTACAGTGTGTCAGCTGATCTCATGCAGATCTGACAGAACGTGTACATTGCTACTTTAATCACTTCAGGCCTTCCTTGGGATAATCCCAATTAGCCTGTTTTATAGCCTGACCCAGTGCATTTTAACTGTTGTGATCATTGCTGTGAATCTCAGTATCACACACTGTGCTGTAAGTTCTCATCCTGATTAAACAAAAGGAATTAAAGGATCAAGTGGAAGCATCCGGCAAAGGCCAGAAAATATGAACCCCATTAAGGTAAATCTTTAATGAACAAAAGAACTAAGTATGTGGGTCTCCAGGTTAGTAAAGACATCACAGGACGAATGAGTGAGACTGAGGTTGAAGGTTCCTGCGCAATGTTGCAGACCTCAAAAGTTCATAGAGCTAAAGGAAACACAGGGATCCTGTGTGACAGTTACACTGGGCTCCTCCTAAAAGTGGCCCTTTAATAAAGTCTCCAGACAAAGCTAGTGTCAGGTGACCTTTGACCCCAGGCCTTACAACAGTTCACTGTTACATCCTTGCTCAGCCGCCTGTCCATCTGGTGTGTTAGCTTTGTGAAGGACCATTTGTCCTTTTACCCAACGTGGAGAGGTTTCACTTCCTGTGATCAGCCTGGAAGAAACCTTTGGACCTCAATATCCTTGTCTGGAAGTGTCTTCCACCTGATTCCCATCCTGTCTCCATTGCTCTTTAACATTAACAGCAGGTTGCAGTGGTGCCTGGTACAGTAGCCCATAGGTTAGATTTGTTGTTTGATTCTTTTTTTTTCATATCTGGGTTCTTGAAGGTTAATTAACATCACTGACCGGGTTCTGCTCATTAGTGGAACGGCTCAAACCCAGTTCTTGTGTTTTGGTGATGTCTTTAATTCCATCCCATTCTGTATCTTCCTGGTAACGAGGAGCAGCAGCTCCCCTCATCCTCCGTCTCTTCCTTTTGTGTCGGTCTCTGCTTCACATCTGCACCTTGTTGGTTTTCTGTCCACTCATAAATCAGATGTTTTGGGGGGGGGGGTTCTCGTTAGCTTTGTCACTGTTATCGCTCCGTTTCATCCTCCACTTACTGGAGCCCTCCTCATTCATTCCTCTCTCCCCCGGTCTCTTATTTGTTCCTTTCATGTCCGTCTCCTCCTCCTCCCACCTCATTCAGCCGCAGGGTTTACAGTCGCTCTCACATCGTTTGCTCTGTGAATTTCAACACGTTTAATTCAGTTGTTTACCTTATTTCACATATAAAGAAATTAAGGTTCTCCTTTAAATCTGCATTGTCTCTGTTTTCTTCCCTCTTCTCTGTGTCAGCTCATTGACAGTGAGTCAGGCTCAGTTTGCTGCAGATAACATCTCACCAGACGGATCCTGTCGCCTTTTGTCCTGGATCCTCTCCTCTAATGGGTTTTTTTTTCGGCGTGTTTTCTTTGTATTCTGTTCGTCTCCTGTACCTTCCTGCTTGGCTTCCACACCCTGTCACTATAAAACTGTCATGGTGCTCATGAGGTGACAGTTCAAGCCTCTGAGATCTCCTTTACTCTCCTGAAAGCTCAGATGGCTGCAAATCACTGGAGCGGCCGGCTCCGTTTTCAGGCCACCCAGAAAAACTCTGTGAATCAACAGGGAGCTGTTTATGTGGCGATTTGACGACATGGTCACATTTCTGATATTATTTGCATCTGTGAGCTGTTGCAGCGATTGGTCACCATCTCGCTGCTTATTGGTCTGTTGATCGTATCCTGTCAGTTATTACAGTCTGAGCAGTGACAGCCAAACTAAAGTTATTGTCTTGACTTCAGCAAATGCTCACAGGCACCGCAGGACAAACCCCCCCCCCCCCCCCCCCCCCCCAACCCCACACCACCTCCAAGTGTTTTTCTATCTTCTCCATCTTCATGTCCTATTTCCATCCTTCCCTCATCACTTCAGGCTGTATCAGTCTGTCAGTGGATGCAAATACAGACACAAAACAGCAAAGAACAGAAGAACTCTCTCTGTCAATACAGACATTGAGGCTCGTTTCCTCCTGGGTCCAGTGTACCCGTCCTGTCCTGTCCTGTCCACATATAAGCAAGTGTTGACCTGACGCTTGTCTCACACTAGAAATATGTAAACAAGGGAAGAACAGACAGACGTATTAAGCGTCTGGCTTTTAACCACTGCCATCACCGTCACTTCTCACTCCCTTTCTCATTTTTGTCTTGAGGCATGGGGGCCGTCGTGAAGACGACTCTGCCGCTCCAGGTGCTGTGTGAAATGGAGGAAGATGGTTCTGACCTCGACTCCTCTGGCCTGATGAATAGGTAGGAGGTCAGTGAGTCCTGTGAGCTGGGTCATGGCCACAAAGCTCTTCCCCTTAACCCACAACCAGTCTTCTGCATGAAGAGCACAGCTTCATGAATGTGCAGTGGAGATCGTGAGCAAGACTAGGAATAAGAGCGAGGCAGATGAATATGCATGTGCACACACTCTGTGTGGGAATCACTGGTCTCAGGTCTGCTTATCATAAACATCTATGGGCTTTTAGTTGCTCATTCATTTTGCAGATGTTTGCTTTGTTTCTAAAGGTGTGTGTGCTCGTCTGGTCTTAGTTGACTGGAATCTACCTGTTGAACAAAGCATCTCCTTTGTCATGTTGATTGTTCCTCATGTCAGGTTTGTTTGTTTTCATTCATTTGTTCTCATTCGTTACTCTTCCCCTGAAGAGCAGTGGTGCAATGATGTTAAGTTCTCTCCTGTGTTTAGAGCTTACTTTGCCTTGTGTTACTGAAATAAATGTGTCATCTTTCACTTAGTTGATGGAGGAGATTTTGAGTCAGAAGGTCCAGTGTGTTGGTATAACAGTTCAGCAGGCAGAGACAGACAAACTGAGTAGATCCATTGTTACCAGACAAGCTCATATTCTTCTCTGTAATCATGAGTCCATATTAAATAATGATCCTACTTTCACTCAGTAGATAAATCCAGACCGAGAAGCTACCAACTGAACAAACTGATCCCCAGACTTTCACTCCAGACTGCTGGTGTCGTCCATCCCTGTCCTCCTGCAGTTCACAAGGTGTGTGAAGCCCATCACAGGCAGGACTATTTAACACTAGCGTCCCTGTAAAACATTAGCAACGTTAGCATTTGCTACAGTTTCTACTATGTGAACTCATGCTGTGAGGTTTGTGCTGTTCCATGTCCTTGTAGGAGTCGCGTCTCTTTGTGTTTGATACAGTACCTGGTTTATTTGTTACTGGTCAGATTGATGCCTGTAGTAACATGAGGTGACGCTCAATTGGCTGAAGTAATGTAGCATGTACAGGAACACTCGCCGTGATTGGACGATCCGTCTTCCATTTGCAGCCTGGGGGTGACAGGCCCGGCCCGCTCTAAGTGGAGCAGCATTACATAACGAGACGTCTCCGATCTGATTCCTTTGACATGTCACACACTAGCATGCTAAAGATGCTCAGCTATAGAATAATAATCAGGATGACGCTAGATTAAATCAGTGAGAAGCCGTCACAGCCGCTCTATCTTTGTGCATGTGTTTGCATTGATAACATGCTGCGTGTTTTCTTTAGGGAAGTTTGAGATATTTTAAACAAGATGACTGTTTTAAAATATTCTCCTTAAGCAGAAAAGAATAATACTTCAGAGGTGAACTTTGACCTTTAGAAATGCAGCGTGTGCTTAATATAGATTTAAATTCTCAGACTTTGCATCACAGCCTTTCAGTCGGCTGTTTATGTGTGGAATTCCACCAGATATTTTCTCTTGTCTTTGATGTGAAAGTTTGCCTTTTCTTTTAAAGATCCTGCTGATCACACAGATCCTAGAACTGAACACTACAGTGGACAATCAGACTTCCTCCTATCATATCATTAAGTCAAAGTGAGTCAGACAAAGGTGTTCGGACTGTGGGAGGAAACTGGAGAAGCCAGGAGAACATGCAGAGTCCAGACAGACAGACACCTGGTGACGCCTGGAATCAAACCCTGGAGGAGAGAGTGCTGAAGGCCCAAAGTTAACCTTGTTAACTGTTAACCAGAGGAACTAAAGAACACCAGCTCAGCTTCAGGTGACGGAGTGAGTGGATGTGACACTCAGTAGTATGAAGGCTACACATATTATAGTGTGTCTGAGTGAAACAAGCATCAATGTTGATCTTTTAACACATACACCACAGACACGCGCCCAGATTTACCCCAGACACTATCAACCTATAATTCATCCCCAAATGCATAAACGCCAAACAAATAAGCAAACAGACGAAGCTCATGCAAATTCATTTGCCAGCTCGGTTCAGACTGACGGAGAGGGAGAGACAGGGAGAGACGCTCCGAAGCCTGGAGGGGAGAGAACACACCGTTTTCCAGCTGATTAATTTTTCCAATTTCGTCGAGACACAACCGTAACCTGCTTCAATTAAAACACCACTCTGGAGACAGACCGTGTGTGTGTGTGTGTGTGTGTGTGTGTGTGTGTGTGTGTGTGTGTGTGTGTGTGTGTGTGTGTGTGTGTGTGTGTGTGTGTACAGCTTATGGCTGTATTTTATTGAGTGGAAAATTGAATCAAATTGTCTTTCAAACAGTCTGTTCTCCTCCTCTGGCTCCTTCTCCTCCTTCTCCTCCTTCTCCTCCTTCCCTCCTGTCTCTCCTCTCGTCTGGCCGTCCTCTCGTGTGTCGTGTCCGGGTTCTTCGTGTCCCAGCTGCAGCTCTTTGAGGCTCTGGAGCGACTGATGCTTTTCTTGTTGTCACCTTTTGAGTGATGGGTCCTGACTCATAAACACGGGGCTAATGTCCCTCTTACGCTGGTCACTCACGGAGGCTTTACTGCTGCCTCACGGTGAGGTTAGTGCTAACCACTACGCCAGCATGTCACCCTCAAACAGCCCAGTCTGTCATCCTCTGCCTGACTACACCTCAGATATATGTCAATACTACATCTATAAAGGCCCTTCCTCCTAATCCACAGCTGCACATCCCACTGTGGGAATCTGAGGGTTTCCAGCTTTTCTTCACCTTCATGCTGCATCAGGAAACTGACTGTGACCATTGACACCAACGTTTTAGGAGGAGGATCATCGCAGGAAGCAATAATAAAATAATAAAATAATGAAAAATAAGTTACAGGTCTGTCTGTTCGTGTGTGTGTGTGTGTGTGTGTGTGTGTGTGTGTGTGTGTGTGTGTGTGTGTGTGTGTGTGTGTGTGTGTGTGTGTGTGTGTGTGTGTGTGTGTGTTGAACAGCTCTGCAATT